>NC_057797.1:300599600-300609044 GCF_018294505.1 Triticum aestivum
CGGGCCTCCGCGGGCCGGCGGCGGCGGCGGTCGGCTGCGCCACGTGGCGGGCGCGGAGTGGACGAGAGGCGGCGGCGGACGTGTCCGGCTAGGCCCCGGACATGTCCGTCGGCGCGGATCTGCTTTTTTTTAGACTAGGGTTTGGACGGGGAAGAAGATCCGAATTTGGAGGGGTGCTATTTATAGGCATAAGTGGAGCTAGGAGAGTCCAAATGAGGTGCGGTTTTCGGCCACGCGATCGTGATCGAACGCTCTAGGAAATGGAGCAGAATTTGGTGGGTTTTGGGCCAAATTGGAGGGGTGTTGGGCTGCAACACACACGAGGCCTTTTCGGTCCCTCGGTTAACCGCTGGAGTATCAAACGAAGTCCAAATGATACGAAACCTTACAGGCGGTCTACCAGTAGTAAACCAAGGCCGCTTGGCAAGTCTCGGTCCAATCCGGAAATGTTTAATCCCCACACACGAAAGAAAGCTAGAAATGGCCACCGGAGGAGAACGAAGCGCCGGAATGCAAAACGGACAACGGGGAAAATGCTTGAATGCATGAGATGAACATGTATGCGAATGCAATGCACACGATGACATGATATGAGATGCATGAAAATGAACACAACACACGGAGACAAAGATCCGAACCCGAGAAATAAATATAACTTAACACCGGAAACGGCAAGAGTTGGAGTACAAATTGGGAAAGTTACATCCGGGGTGTTACAACACTCCACCACTATGAAAAGATCTCGTCCCGAGATCTAGGACTGAAAGAACTCCGGGTACTCAGAACGGAGGTGATCCTCGCGTTCCCAGGTAGCTTCACGGCCGGAATGGTGTGACCACTTGACTTTGAGAAATTTGATTGACTTGTTGCGAGTCTTGCGTTCAGTCTCTTCAAGAATAGCAACTGGGTGCTCACGATAGGAGAGATCTTCTTGGATCTCAATGTTCTCGAAGTTGACGGTGCGGTCAGGAGTCTTGAAGCACTTTCGAAGATGAGAGACATGGAACACGTCATGAACATTTGCAAAGTTTGAAGGAAGCTCGAGTTGATAGGCGAGGTCGCCTCTCTTGCTGACAATCTTGAAAGGTCCCACGTATCTAGGGGCAAGCTTCCCTTTGATACTGAAGCGACGAGTACCTTTCATAGGAGAGACACGGAGGTAAACATGATCTCCGATCTCGAAAGCCAAATCACGGTGCTTACTATCATAGTAGCTCTTCTGGCGGGATTGGGCTGCTTTGAGGTTATCACGAATGACTTTTCACATTTCTTCTGCCTCTGTGATTAAGTCATTACCCAGCAGCTGACGTTCACCGGTTTCAGACCAGTTAAGAGGGGTACGACACTTCCTGCCATACAGAATTTCAAATGGGGCCTTTCCCGAACTTGCTTGAAAACTATTGTTGTAGGAGAATTCAGCATAAGGAAGACAATCCTCCCACTTCATGCCGAAGGAGATCACACAAGCCCTGAGCATATCTTAAAGAATCTGGTTGACACACTCGACTTGACCGCTTGTTTGAGGATGGAAAGCTGTGCTGAAGCGGATGTTGGTGCCCATGGCCTTCTGAAAAGAATCCCAAAACTTCGAGGTAAAGATGCTGCCACGGTCTGAAGAGATCACTTGAGGAATACCGTGCAGAGAGACAATGCGAGAGGTATAGAGTTCCGCCAATTGAGCTGCCGTGATCGACTCTTTGATAGGCAGAAAGTGAGCCACTTTGGTGAGTTTATCGATGACAACAAATATAGCATCATTGCCACGCTTGGACTTTGGAAACCCAGTCACAAAGTCCATTTCAATGTGGTCGAACTTCCATTCTGGAATGGCAAGAGGTTGGAGGAGACCAGCTGGCTTTTGGTGTTCTGCCTTCACTCTTCTGCAGACATCACATTCATTCACGAATTGAGCGATCTCGCGCTTCATTCGAGTCCACCAATAAGCTTGCTTGAGGTCCTGATACATCTTCGTGCTCCCAGGGTGGATGGAGAGGAGAGAATTGTGAGCCTCGTTCATGATCACTTTACGAAGTTCACCTTTGGGCACAACAATACGATCCTTGAAGAAGAGAGTGTCCTTGTCATCAAGGCGGTAGCACTTGTACTTGGACTGACTCTTGGCAATCCCAATCTTCACCTTTTTCACCATAGCATCAAGAAGCTGGGCTTGGCGAATCTGGTCTTCTAAGGTAGGAGAGACTTGAAGGTTGGCGAGGAAACCTTGAGGAATAACTTGCAGATTAAGTTTACAGAAAGCTTCACAAAGCTCGGGTTGATAAGGCTTGAGAATAAGACTATTGCAGTAGGCCTTTCTGCTCAAAGCGTCAGCAATCACATTGGCCTTGCCTGGAGTATACTCGATACTCGGATTATACTCTTGAATCATTTCAACCCATCGAGTTTGCCTTAGGTTGAGATTAGGCTGAGTGAAAATGTACTTGAGACTCTTGTGATCGGTGAAAATGTCCACTTTTCTTCCCAATAGAAGATGTCTCCAAGTCAATAGAGCATGCACAACTGCCGCCAACTCAAGATCATGAGTGGGGTAGTTCTTCTCATTAGGCTTCAACTGGCGAGATGTATAAGCAACAACTTTCTTCTCTTGCATCAAAACTGTGCCAAGACCTTGGAGAGAGGCATCACAAAAGACCTCGTACGGCTTGGATTCATCAGGTGGAGTCAGAACTGGAGCGGTGATCAACTTCTCTTTCAAAGTGTTGAAAGCAATATCACACTCCGGAGACCAAACGTACTTGACGTGCTTCTGAAGATGATTTGAGAGAGGCTTCGTGATCTTAGAAAAGTTTTCAACGAATCTTCGGCAATAGCTTGCGAGACCGAGAAAACTGCGGAGTTGTTTCACGTTCTGAGGAGGTTCCCAATTCACAATTGCAGACACCTTCTCAGGATTCACGGCAATGCAATGGCAGAGATGATATGACCAAGATAAAGAACCTCATTGAGCCAAAATTCACACTTGGAGAACTTGGCGTAGAACTAATGTTCCCTAAGCTTATCAAGAACCAAACGCAAGTGCTTGGCATGATCTTGCTTGTTCTTGGAGAAAACCAGAATGTCGTCGAGATAGACCAAAACGAAGTCATTGGTGTAGGCGTTGAAGATGAAGTTCATCATGCGAGAGAACGTCGGAGGAGCGTTGGCGAGGCCAAAAGACATGATGGTGTATTCATATGAACCAAAACTTGTTCTGAATGCTGTCTTAGGAATATCTTCTTCACGAATGCGAATATGGTGATAACCCATACGGAGATCAAGCTTGGAGAATACTTGGGCACCTTTGAGTTGTTCGAACAACTCATTGATGTTGGGAAGTGGGTATTTGTTCTTGATGGTCTTCTTGTTCACTGGACGGTAATCAACACAAAGTCGGTCCGTTCCATCCTTCTTCTTCAAAAAGAACACCACAACCCCACGGAGAAGTACTAGGCCGTATAAGACCCATTCTTTCTTGCTCATCGAGTTGCTTCTTCAGCTCCTTCAACTCTTCAGGTCCGAGCTTGTAAGGACGTTTGCACACAGGTTCCGTGCCAGGCTCAAGTTCAATAAGGAATTCCACTGGCCGGTGCGGAGGCATTCCTGGGAGCTCTTCTGGAAAGACGTCTTGATATTCGCAAATGACAGGAATTTGAGAGATGGCATCCAATTCACCCTTCTCATTGAGAGAAAACAGACGGATAGTATTATCCCGAGCGGCAAAGACAATTACATCCTCAGACGAATGAGTCAATTGAATCTGCCTGGCAGCACAATCAAGCTGAGCCTTGTGATTAGAAAGCCAATCCATCCCGAGAATAAGATCGATATCCGAGTTACCAAGAACAATTGGGGAAGAAAGGAACTTGTAGTCACCCAATGTGATAGTAACCTCAGGGACGCAGGTGTTAGCTGTCATCTGCTTGCCGGTGACACAATTTGCAAGGAACTTCGCAGATACTGATAATCACACTCATACTTTGATGCAAACGGTTTGGAAATGAAGCAATGCGATGCACCCGTGTCAAAAAGAACTTTTGCAGGAACATCATTAACAGGAAGGTTACCCATAATCACATCTGACGAGTCCTCTGCTTGGGCTGCATTCACCATATTGACCTTGGCGTACTTGGGGTTATGCTTGACCACAGCTGTACTTGCCGATCTGACAGGAGGAGGAGGAGGAAGACGCCTCTGGTTGAGACACTTGTTGGCATAGTGACCCTTCTGTTGGCACTTGTTGCACGTGACCTCTGAAAGCGAACGGTGATACAGAGCACTCGATCTTGGAGCTAGAGACGAAGTCTTGTTTTGAAAGCCTGGGTTGGGTGGGTGGGAAGAACCACTGCCACCTTTACTCTTCTGCTGATATGGCTGACGGAACGGAGGAGGAGGAAGCCAAAACTTCTGCTGCTTGGCCACTTGAGTAGAGGAAGAAGGAGTAACATCTCTGACTCGCTTCCTGGAAGCATCACACCTCAACTGAGCAGCCTCTTGCTTCAGTGCTATGTTGTAGAACTCATCATATCTCAAGGGCTCGAAGAGAACAAGAGCGAGCTGAATATCTTCTCTGAGACCACCCCTGGACTGATATATCATGCTCTTCTCATCAGGAACATCCTGCTTGGCAAAGCGGGCAAGCTTCTGGAACAACTTGTTGTAGTCATAGACAGACAAAGAGCCTTGCTTCAGATTGCGGAATTCCTCACGCTTGCTTTCAACCACGCTCTGCGGAATATGATGAGCTCGGAAATCTCGACGGAAATCATCCCAAGTGATAACACGTCCACCTCTGGAATCCCTGTACTGCTGGAACCATTCTGCAGCTTGATCTTTGAGTTGGAAGGAAGCGAACTTGACAAAGTCCTCAAGCCTGACGTTGCTGCACTCGAAATGCTTACACAGATCCACAAGCCAATCGTCAGCATCGGTTGCCTCAACACAATTGCTGAAAGTCTTTGGCCCGTTAGCAAGGAACTGGTTGAGTGTGGCAAAGTGACTCTGATTGCTGCGTTGATTCCCTTGACTGCCTTGATTGCGCTCTTGGAGAATTTGCATGATCAGCTGTGTGTTTGCATTGGTTGCGGCCATCACAGCTTGCCATGCCTCTGAAGGAGGTGGAGGCGGTGGCGGATCAGGATTCGGAGTCGTGCGCGTTGGAGGAGCCATCCTGAAGAGGTTGACCACCATTAGCACATTGACAGAAAATATTGAAGCTGAATCCAACGGAATGAAAATTGCAACATATAGTCTTCACATCCGAAAAAAATGAACAAATGCACTCCTCTTCAAATGGTCACATATCCATAAATTGAGAAGCCACGTAGAATTAAGGTAGAGAAACAAATCCACAAGGTACAGATCAAGAACGAATAATTGGTAAGAAATCCCAATCTCAAACCAATATTCATGGAAGAAGAACTAGAGCTACTAGAATTCCCACCTATGAAACTCCCGAACCTTTCCGGTTATGCAATCAGGTGTTGGGGATACAGGGGAAGCATAATATCTCACCCAAACTAGCAAATCCTACATCCAGCTGTATCCATCCTTCAACACATAACTGAGAAAAACTTCGGAAACCATCTACCTCAACCTTCGAAAAGCATCCGTTATACAAGTTATGGCGATACTCCCGAACTCCCGCCCTAGTACTGGGTGGCGTCGAGGTTATCTCACCAACGAACTGCATAAAAGAGATTTTCGATGTCGGCGAACATATCTCAAGTATTCCAGAATTGCAACGATAAAATTATGATGACAACACCTCAGAGCTCAACTCCCCGGGACACTTCCACTAAACCCCTGACAGGAGGCACCAAGTCAATGTTCTCATCATAAGCCATCGAAACGATTCCAAGATACTCGTGTGATCCTAATTTTTTTTTAGTGAAATTTGAGAAGAGAAGAGTCAAAACTCTACGTTAAGATGCCCTACCAGAGCGATGAGGAGACTGGGAAGTAAAAAGAATTCCTAAGCTCTCCGATATATAATTCCTAAAACTCAAAACATTTTTCTAGACACAACACGGCCTCTAAAAACGATCAAGCAATGGGGCTCCTAAGGTCGGGGAAGGCTCTGATACCAACTTGTAACGCCCTCGATGCGGCTATAGCTCCCACGTGTCGAGGCACGACTTAGAGACATAACCGCATTGAAAGCAATGTCGCAAGTTAGGTAATCATTACAACATCCCATGTAATATATGATAAAAGGGGGAGATACATAGTTGGCTTACACTCGCCACGTCACATCAGAGAACATGAATAACATCCATCATACAAACACTCATGGCCCGACTACGGCGCCAAAATAGAAGAAAACCCAACATGCGACAAGGCCCTGAATCGAACCCCAACTAGGCACCACTACTGATCATCAGGAAAAGACACGTAGTAACGCTGAGAGTCCTCGTTGAACTCCCACTTGAGCTCGTACTCGTCACCTGGAGCGGAATCACCTGGACCTGCATCTGGAGTTATAGTATCTGTGAGCCACAGGGACTCAGCAATCTCGCACCCTCGCGATCAAAACTATTTAAGCTTATAGGAAGGATGAGGCAAGTATATGTGGAGCTGCAACAAGCATCTAGCATATGTGGTGGCTAACTTATACGCAAAAGAGAGCGAGAAGAAGAGGCAAGGCGCGAGCGAGAATCTAGAAGAACAACCTGCGCAAGCATAACTCCGACACCGTGTCCACTTCCCGGGCTCCGCCGAGAAGAGTCCATCACGTTAACACACTCAGTTGATTCATTTTAATTAATTAAGGTTCAAGTTCTCTACAACCGGACATTAACAAATTCCCATCTGCCCATAACCGCGGGCACGGCTTTCGAAAGTTCAATCCCTGCAGGGGAGTCCCAACTTAGCCCATGACAAGCTCTCACGGTCAACGAAGGAATAGACCTCCACCCGAGACACACCGATCAGACTCGGTAACCCGGTACAACAAGACAATTCAACAGATTAAAACAAGACCAGCAACACCGCCTGAATGTGCCGACAAATCCCGATAGGAGCTGCACATATCTCTTTCTCAGGGCACACTCAGATGAGCGCTCCATACAACTAAAACCAAACCTCGAGTTTCCCCGAGGGGGTGCTGCACAGGACTCTACTTTGGACCAACACTCAGAGGAGCACTGGCCCGGGGGGGTTAAAACAAGATGACCCTGAGTCTGCAGAACCCAAGGGAAAGAAAAGGCTAGGTGGCAAATGGTAAGACCAATGTTGGGCATTGCTGGAAAAGCTTTAATCAAGGCGAACTATCAAGGGGTTCCCATTATAACCCAACCGCGTTAGGAACGCAAAATCCGGGAACATAACACCGATATGACGGAAACTAGGGTGGCAAGAGTGGAACAAAACACTAGGCGAGAGGCCGAGCCTTCCACCCTTTACCAAGTATATAGATGCATTAAGATAACATATTAATATAATGATATCCCAACAAGCAAATAAAAGATGTCCCAACAAGGAACGGCCTCCAAACTTTACCTGCAACTAGCAACGCTATAAGAGGGGCTGAGCAAAGCGGTAACATAGCCAATCAACGGTTTGCTAGGACATGGTGCGTTAGAGGTTTGACATGGCAATTGGGAGGCTGACAAGCAAAAGGTAGGCATCGTAGCAATGGCATAGCAAGAGCGAGCAAACTAGCATAGCAAAGATAGTAGTGATTTCGAGGGTATGATCATCTTGCCTGCACAGTTGTCAGAGTTGGCTGGATCCTCACAAGCAAACTCAACAGGCTCCTTGGTAGCGAACTCGTCTCCCGGCTCTACCCAAGCAAGACAAACAAGCAACAAGGATACAATCAACCACGTGCAAGCTCAAACAATAAGATGCAAAGATGGTATGCTATGCGGGATGCGATGTGGGATGCTAAATGCAAGATATGACAGGAAATGCATGAACCTGGCCTCAACTTGGAATTCCAAGGGTGCCGCTGGAAAGAGGGGATGAAATCGCTTGAAAACGATATAAAGATCATCAGAATCGGAGTTACGGTTTGGAAATGGCAAGCGTTTTAAGATATGACACCGGTCTGCGATTTACAGCAAGTAGGCATCTAGTTGCAACGAAATGAACATGCTACAGCCACCAAACATGACAACGAAATACATGGCAGGGATGCACACAAGATGCTTAACAAAAGACTAGCACTGAGCAACGGCCAATCCATCCATTATGAGGTTCAAACAAGCATGGCAAAAACGCAAATGCAAAACAGATTCCAGACTTAGTGAAATTAACACTTGTCTGAAATTTCAGATCACGAAGCCCTCTTCGGAGCAGCAAAACAACATGATACATGACCTGAACATGACAATTAAGAACATGGCATGGAGCTACTCAACAAGCTTAACAAAAGACCCAAAGTGACCTGGGGCCAAAAGGGTTCACAAAATATACTAACGGGCACACGAACATAGCTAAAACACAATCAGTTTTCAGACTTAGTGAAAACTGAGACATGCTGAAATATAACTCACGAAGGCATGTAAACAAGCTCGATGCACTCACTACGGTGCAAGTCATGGCAAGGCAAGCATACATCCATTAAGAAGGCACAAAATACAAGCTAGACATGGCAAGAACAAGGGCATAGCATGCATGGATCAACTACAATAACATCGGCAAAATCGCAAACGAGTTGACGATCTGCCCAGATTCACCACAAAGCAAAAGCAGAGCTCGATTGACTCAAGCTAGGGTGCTTCATAATTGCAAACAAAGACATGGATGGATAGAGCATAACATGATTAACAAAACTCCTTTACTAATCATCCTCAAAAGAGGCACGGATCACTAGGAAACAAGCTGAACATATGGCATCATGAACTAAATAATCCCAGACTTAGTGAAAACAACTAAGTCCCTGAAAACAGATTTACCGGGCGCCTCACTTTGCAAGCTTGCACAAGTCACCACACACATCCTAAAAATGCATGGGTTGCATCTCTGGAAAGAAGACAAAATCCTTAACAAAACATATGAAGGACTCACAGGCATATCATGCACACAATAATCATGGCAAAAAATGACAAAAGTCTAAGATGAACTAGCAGATCTGACAATTAACTCAAGAAGCCTCCTTCTAGAAGCATTTTGGGCATCAAGATGAGCTCAAATGAAAATGATGCAATGGAATAAAATGATCTACTCATCGAGGCAAACATTTTGATATATAATATGCCCAAATCGGAGCTACGGATGCAAAGTTACGGGCGGTCAAAGTATGCACAAAAATTTTAGGGTTAGGGACGAAAAGTCAACCGAGATGAATTTCTCAGATCTGGATCCAGATCCGCACGCTTCCCGATGCACGCCGGAGTTACTGTAGCAGCTCGCCGGACTTGACGGGGAAGAAGGCCAGCGTGGGAGGAGGAGGAAGAGGACGGCGGGGCCCGGCCGGATCCGAGGCGCGGTGAGGCCGGGCGGCGG
>NC_057797.1:300609636-300644299 GCF_018294505.1 Triticum aestivum
GGTGCGGAGTGGACGAGAGGCGGCGGCGGACGTGTCCGGCTAGGCCCCGGACATGTCCGTCGGCGCAGATCTGCTTTTGTTTAGACTAGGGTTTGGACGGGGAAGAAGATCCGAATTTGGAGGGGTGCTATTTATAGGCATAAGTGGAGCTAGGAGAGTCCAAATGAGGTGCGGTTTTCGGCCACGCGATCGTGATCGAACGCTCTAGGACATGGAGCAGAGTTTAGTGGGTTTTGGGAAAAATTGGAGGGGTGTTGGGCTGCAACACACACGAGGCCTTTTCGGTCCCTCGGTTAACCGTTGGAATATCAAACGAAGTCCAAATGATACGAAACTTGACAGGCGGTCTACCGGTAGTAAACCAAGGACGCTTGGAAAGTCTCGGTCCAATCCGGAAATGTTTAATCCCCACACACGAAAAAAACTAGAAATGGCCACCGGAGGAGAACGAAGCGCCGGAATGCAAAACGGACAACGGGGAAAATGCTCGAATGCATGAGATGAACACGTATGCAAATGCAATGCACACGATGACATGATATGAGATGCATCAAAACGAAAACAACACACGGAGACAAAGACCCGAACCCGAGAAATAAAAATAACTTAACGCCGGAAACGGCAAGAGTTGGAGTAAAAATTGGGAATGTTACATCCGGGGTGTTACACGTGCCCCCACTGGTTCTGACCCCACTCGACCAGACCGAGTGGAAGAGACAAACTATCAATTCGGTTTACACTCGACAAGATACAAAGACTACAGTCGACTGCCCGTAGTCCACCGTAGTCTCGGGGACTACACCCAATGGGTCCACTCAGCGTGCCCCCACTAATTCAAAGTTCAATCAACGCACCCAGTGGGTGTACTAACGCAAAGATTTTCGGAAAAAGTCTTCAGATATCATATCCTAACAGAACAAGCGGCGACCAACTAACCTGAACGTTGCTTTGGAGAGCCGAGCTGGCATCGTAGGCGGCCTGACTGGCGTCTCGCACCATCTTCATCTTCTCCATCATGACGCCCGCCTGGCGTAGAGCTTCACTGGCAGCGTTCACTTCGTCCTGTGGGACATGATGGGTCGCAAAAACTGAAGGCGGGTCGACAGGGGCCTGAGCAGTCGACGAAGAAGGCAAGGCACTCGACAACGGCACGGCAAAGGTAACAGAACCCCGATTGGCATCACCAGCATCCTGAACGACTAGCTCCGCCCTCGGCGTCGATTGTGGCACCTCGCTCGCAGGAGGTCACCTATTTGTCCTCATCAAAGGCCTCTCAGGCTCTTCATCATCATCATCATCAGGGAGGTCAATAATGTTAGGGGTTATTCAAAGTTCAATCGACAAAATCACATCACCCAATGGTACACATTGCAGTTGAATCGACCAAAATAAAGACAGTATGGCAGGAATCATACCTAGTTTAGACGTGACCGCATCCTCCATCACCTCATCATCATCCCTGTAAGCTGAGGTCCCAGAAGTGGCAGCGCTGACAGTTCCAAAGTTCGTCCGGTTAAAACAAGAAAAACAAACGGCACGAAGCGTCGAGTGTATACAAAGGGAGACACTCACGCGGAAGCGACGGGGATGTCAATCTTAATCTTCGGCAGCGCCTTCCGAGTTTTCGGCTCTGCAACTTTGGGGTGCTTTGGCGCTTTCTCGGTGGGGGTTGGTGAAGAGATTCGAGGCCGCTTCAAAGATTGACCAGCTTGAGCAGTCGCCTTTTCACGGGCGCTCGGTCGTTCTTGGGCAAGCTTGGATTGCCTCTCCCTGCGAGGAGGCGACTCGACTTCTTCTCCGTCACTTGAGTCATCGCTTTCTCCATCCTCTTCACCATCAGAAGTCCATTCGCCACTGTCGCTGCCGCTCGCCTCGCCTTCCGGGTCTTGCTCTTGCTCTCCATTGGGCATCGAGTACATTTCAATGAGGGCCTGAAAGGATAACAATCAAAAGACATTCAGTCGACCACAAACGGGACATCACATGGTGAATCGGAAAGTTACTTGATAAAACAGAAATATACCTGCTCCGGCTGGCGCGAGTTGTCGAATGGAATCACCCTCCTGGATCCCCGAGGGTTGTCTTTGTTGCCAGTGATTCCCCTCAACCAGTTCTCCAAGATATCCTTGCTGACCTCCTCCGGGTGGATCCGAGTGGTATCTTCGAGCCCAGAGTACATCCACATCGGATGATCGCGTGCCTGAAGGGGTTGGATGCATCGATCGAGAAAGACCTCCAGCAGATCCATCCTGGTCACTCCGTCGCGGACGAGCTGGACGACCCGTTCGACCAGCTCCTTGACCTGCGCCTTCTCTTCTGGAACTATCTTCAGGGGAGCAGGCTTCTCTACCCGAGCCAAGGAGAAAGGAGGAAGCCCAGTCGACTGGCCAGGGGTTGGCTGATCCTTGCAGTAAAACCAAGTCGACTGCCAGCCCCGGACCGAGTCAGGAAGGATCATCACTGGGAAAGTACTCTTGCTCCTCATCTGGATCCCCAGACCACTGCACATCTGGATCACCCACGTCCTCTTGTCACTCGACTTGGTCTTTTTAACCAACTAGGAACGACAAGTGAAGATGTGTTTGAAAAGCCCCCAGTGCGGTCGACAGCCCAAGAAGTTTTCGCACATGGACACGAAAGCAGCCAGATAGACTATGGTGTTCGGAGTGAAATGGTGGAGCTGAGCCCCAAAGAAGTTCAAAAAACCCCGGAAGAAAGGGTGGGGAGGCAGCGAGAATCCACGATCTACGTGGATTGCTAGGAGGACGCACTCACCCTCTCTGGGCTGCGGCTTAGTTTCGTCCCCTGGGAGCCGATCCGACTTGTGGGGGATCAATCCCCCCTCCACCAGGTCGTCGAGGTCGTCCTGCGTGATTGCCGAGCGGATCCAGTCGCCCTGGATCCAGCCCGCCGGCAGGCCGGACCTCGACGAGGATCCGCCCCAGTTGGTCTGCTTGCCCTTCGCCTTCGCGGTCGCCTTCTTCGCGCATTCCAGCGCCGCCGTCTTGTCCTTCCCCATGGTGGTAGATCGAGCTCGAGCGGAGTTCCGGCGGCGAGGCGGAAGCAAGGGTGGTGGAGAGATCGGGAGAAAAAGAAGAGAGAATGGTGGTGTGCGGAACAGAGCCCCGGCCCAACGCCTTATATGAGGCTGCTTCCGAGTGGCTGACTGGTAAGCCCGGGCAGCCCTGTCAAATCCCGTGGCAATCACGCGCACGATACGTGGCGAAAAAGGTGGCACAGGGATCGAGGCGGCTTCGCACTATCCCATCCGATTACTGCGGCCTCCCCGTCCCGCGCGCTTCCCAAAATTTGGATCCCACGAAATCCGCGGGCAGCAGAACAACTCGTCAGACCGAAGATCTCCTCCGCACCGTCACTCGGAGCTTTTCAAGTATCAGAACTCACTCGACAAAAACTAAGAATGGATCAAGGCGTTTGGAAAGAAAGTTGTTGTCATCACTCTGGTTCATTGATGCGAAACAAGATATGCTCACGACATGAAAAATGAGTTGGAGAGGTGCTCAAACCCTTTCCCACTCAAACCTCGATCCATTCAGGGGCTAATGATGAAGCTATGTACCTAGGGTAGGGTCATGGACCTGTCCAAACTGACCTACCCAAGGACATCTCTAGAAGAAATCACCTTTCAATCGACTTGGAGGTGTTCCACTCGACGGACTCGAAGATACTCGACCAAGAAGCAATCACTCGACCAAGAAGCAACCACTCGACGGTCAGGAGACCTAAGGGCATTCTGCATGCTAATGGTCGGTTATTAAGTAGCTTTTGTGGTCATCATAGCACTTTATTAGGGGCGTTATCAGTAACGCCCAACATTAATGTATTTAAACCCTTTGTAACTGAGGGCGGGAGGGGTGTGGCGAACTCTATATAAGCCACCCCCCTCCTCAGGGAGAAGGGTTCGCACCCCTGTAATCCATACACGCATAATCCAGTCGACCGCCTCCGGGCTCCGAGACATAGGGCTATTACTTCCTCCGAGAAGGGCCTGAACTCGGAAACCTTGCGTGCCTACAATTTCTCCATAGCTAAGACCTTGCCTCTCCATACTTACCCCCCTACACTTCTATCAGACTTAGAACCACGACACATCCAACTTGCTTGCTCATGAAGACCTAGGGCAATTTTGAGGAAGCCCATCATTGGAATATACAAGCCAAGTTCTATAATGAAAAATTCCCACTAGTATATGAAAGTGATAACATGAGAGACTCTCTACTATGAAGATCATGGTGCTACTTTGAAGCACAAGTGTGGTAAAAGGATAGTAACATTGTCCCTTCTCTCTTTGTTGGGGGAAACTGATCCACGAACACCTATGGGGCCGGCGGACCGGGCCCCTTTCGGTTCGGCGGGGGGCGGAGATCGCACGAAGAGCAGATCGAGGCGAAGCACACGAGCAGTTTACCCAGCTTCGGAGCTCTCTGGAGAGATAACACTCCTACTGCTGCTTGTTTGATTATCTTGTGTTCTTGCTCTAGAGAGAGAGCGTAGTATCTTTCTGGGTTATGAATGAGTCGAACTTCGCGAACCAGTCGAACCGAACCCCCTCTACGTTGCGCATGGGCCTCCTTTTATACTCTAAAGGGGTCACCGACAGGTGGCAACGCAGAGAAGGGTACAAATGTAAAAAGTGAGGTGGTTGGTACAGTTACTTGTACAGTGCACCCTACCTAACCCTGACGGCAGGGGACAAGGGCATTAAATGCCTGTCTGAGTCGCCCAAACAGTGCAGAAAAGGACCGTTAGGGGCGCCACCGTTCGCCACGATGGCGATCTTGTTAGCTTCGCATGCCACTGCGCACCGCTGGCTGCACAGCCTCCCGCCACGCGCGCCTGGAGAGGCCCCCAGAGCGACACGTTGGTGGATGCGCTGGAGCGTGGGCACAGAGTGGCCGCCTGCCGCGGCAAGCGCCTTGCCGCTGCTGTTATCTTGTCGGGTCCGGAGGCTTGTCGCTCACCGGGCCTCGAGGTACCTTGATTGGTCTTCCCGGCAAGCTCCTCTTGCCGGGGCCTTGTTGCCTTGCCGGAGCGCGTGGCGCGTTGCGGCAAGTTCCTTGGAGTGCCTCGGTTGGCCTTCCCGGCAAGCTCCTCTTGCCGGGGCCTTGTCTCCTGAGCTTAAATACTTTGTTCTTGAATGGCTCCAAGGGAACCACGGAGGATCTTGGTGTTAGCCCGGCAAGCCTTGCCGCGGGGTGCTGCAACTGCCCGTGCACAAGTTCGGGGTACTAGGGTACCCCTATTCTAGTACACCGACAGGAGCCCCCGGGCCTGGGTCAGACACGGTGCCGAGCGCTGTTGGGCCAGGCCCAAGACAGGGCACGGGCACATGTGGACTGGGCCACGCCGAATCTCGCTCCGTATCCACCGCGCTCTCCCCTAACGGCACGCGTTGAATGCAGCATCATGGGAGAGATCGTGGGTGGTTCTTTATTCAGAAGGGCGAAACGTCCGCCCCGTCCCTCTTTATAAGCAGAGGAAACAGGGGCAGTTCGTTCCCCCTTGCTAGTTGCTACTACTCCATCTTCACGAACCTCCGCCCCCTCCTTCTTCTCGAAGCCGAGAGAGCAGCGCTCCGCCCCCCATTGCCACCAGCATCACCAACGCCTTCGACCTCCCCCACCACCTCCGCCATGGCTCCGAAAGCCGACAAGGGAAAGGGCGTGAAGTCGGCCGAGGCGCAGCGGCTCGCGGTGCTGCGGAAGGAGCGGCCGATCTTCTCCCCCAGCTCGGCGTGAAGGAGCTGAGGGAGTACTTCTACCTCTTTTGGGCGACGGAGACGCGGGCGCATCCGCGCACGAGGGTACTCCCGGCCGCTGCTTCGGAACTGGCTCCAAACGGGTACCCATTCTTCGCGCTGTTCTTCTATTGCAGGCTCTGCCCGCCCTTCTCGGAGTTCTTCTGCGATATCATGAACACCTACGGCTTCCGCCTCCTTGACTTCACCCCCAACACCGTTCTGACCATGGCAGTTTTCGCACATTTGTGCGAAAACTTTGTCGGAGTCCACCCCAATGTTGCCCTTTTCCGCCACTTCTTCATACCTCGGGTAGAGAGAGGAGAGCCGCTTGCCAGAGGGATCGCCTGGATCTCGAGATTCGGCAAGAAGGAGGCATACTTGAAGGGTGAGCTCCGCAGCAAGTGGGAGGAGTGGAGAGCGGAGTGGTGCTGGATCGTCGAGGAGAATCCACAGCCCTTCACCGCCGTGCGCCAAGCTCCAATAGTGCGCGGCAATGACTGGAGCAACATGGCCCCGGAAGATGAGAGGCTGAAGATCGCCATTACTAGGATCCTTCGCCTCAGGCTTGTCGGGCTCACTGTAGGCGCTGTAGGCGCAGATTTCCTCCGCCGCCGCATCGCCCCCCTGCAGGAGAGGGGGAGGCCCGCCTGGGAATTCAAGAACTCGGCGGACATCATGAGGCTGCGGCCGGGCCTCAACTACAACTTCACCGTCTTGGAGCTGGATGGAATGCTCCTGGAGTTGTTCAAACGCGACCCCCAGCACCCATTCACGCTGCCGAGGGGCGTCGTTCCATTGTGCAACAATTCTTCGCTTGACGGGATCCGCGCCATGATGCTGTTGTGCGATTCACACGGAATCGTTCCAACTTGGCAAGAGCCTGCGGTTGACGTCGTGCAAGCGTTCTTCGACAACTTGGAAGAAGTGCCGGTCCATGCTGACAAGCAGAAGAGCCTCACCCGTGACACCACCGACGAGGAGCTGTAGCGCATCGCCACTAGGGCGGAAGAGGTTGCGGCCGCAGCTGCCGCGGGCGCGTTCGGTTTCACTATGGAGGAGGCGGAGGCTGCAGAGGCGGCAAGCCTCGCCGAGCGCGCGGAGTTCATTGGCGAGGAAGAGTCTGCCGGTTCTGAAGCTGAGCCGAGCGAGGCCGGCGAGGAAGAGCCCGAGCCTTCAGAAGGCTTGCCGCATGCGGAGCCCCCGGCCCCGCCAAGAAGGCGTCTTTGCAGGGCCGCGGACGTAGCGGGGCGGCAGCCGGGTCAACAGCCGCCAAGCTGTGCGACACGCTCTACCGCGGCAAGCAATGTTGCCGCGGGAGCGACCCACGCAGTAGCGGCAACTGGAGCGGGATCTTCCCGGGCCACTGCCGCCGCCCCCGCCAAGCGGGCAAGGGATCCTACTCCTCCGCCTCGCCGCATCGGAAGGGAGCCGGATTTTGATCTTTCCGTGCTCAGCTCCGACGAGGAGGAAGAAGAGTAAGTTTCTTTGGTGCTCTTGTAGTTCTTCAATCTTGCTGTTTTTATCTTGTATATGACATGCTTCAATCTGGACTCCTTTCTTTTCAGGACGCTGGCCCAGAGAGCGGCGAAGAGGGCCAAGGCCGCGGTGATTGTCATCGAAGATGACCCCACCGTGTCAGCAGGGGGTGGGTCCGAGACCACCTTGACGGACCCGGCAACCACTCCTCAAAACAGCCCCCAGCGCAGCCCCCAGCGTAAGTTCGTAGTTAGCTTTCTGCTGTCAGGCGCGCATGAGTGCTTTTTCCTTTGTTGATATCTTGCTTGTTGATTTGTGTAGGAGCAGAGCAGCCATATCAGGAGCACCCGGAAGCTGGTCCCGAAGTGCCATCTGCTTCGACTATGCTGCTAAGGGAGGAGTCCCCGGTAAGGGAGCGCTCTCCGGCAAGGGAGAACTCTCCGGCAAGGGGCAGCACCGTCGATCCTGCGGTGGCCGAGACCGCAACTGCAGATCTTGGCATAGGTAATTCACTTGCCCAAAAACTTTCCCTTGGGTTCTTCTTCTTCTTCTGATTTTCTTCTCTTGGATTTTTGATTGATTTTTCTCCCTTCTTCGTTCTTCAGACCCATCTGCTGCTGAGCCAATGGAGACAGAGGGCGCTGGCGAGGAAGGGGCCGGTGCTGATGAGACCGCCGGCGAGGAGGCCGCCAAGGCTGCCGCCGCAGAAGCTGGCGAGGGGTCGGGCGATCGCACTGACGACCTTGAGGCCGCAGGAGCGCCAGGCGCTGTGCCGACCGCCGATCCCTCTGCCGCTTCCGCGGAGCCGGGCTCCGAGGAGCCCCAGCCCGGCGCCTACTTGAAGGCCGGTGACGATATCTTCATCAAGCTACCCTGGGCGTCGAGCTCCAGGGCGCCGGTCGAGGGGGAAACTTTCGATGAGGAGGTGCTCGCCTCTGCTGGACTGTTGTTGGTCGACGCGCCCAGCAGCAGCAGTGGCGAGCCTGAGGAGGAGCAGCTGCTGCGGAAGCTGCTGTCACTCTACCGCGCACGGCAAGCCAAGCTGGCTTCCCGGGAAGCGCTTGTTGCGAAGGCGGGAGTTGACATGGAGAAGCGCGCGGAGGAGCTCCGGGGCCACAATCAAGAAGCTCTCCGGTCCCTGGCACAGGAGCGGGAGCGACTCAACGAGGAGCGCACGGCCTTCCTTCTCGAGAAGGCCGAAGCTGAGGAGGAACAAAGGCGAATTGGTGCAGCGGAAGGCCAACCTCGACAGCTACGAGGAGGAGCTCGCCGAGTGCGAGCAAGCACTTGGCGGGGCGCTCAAGGAGGCAAAGGACACTGCCGCAATCGCAGAGGCTGCCAAGAAAGAGCTGGAGGAGAAGGTGGCGCAGCTGGAGGCCAACATTGGGAAGAGCGGCGAGGAGCTTGCCGCGCTCAAGCGTGAGCGTGAGAAGGATGCTGCCGCCCACGGTGAGCTGCAAGGTCTTCTCGCTGAGAGGGGCAAGGAGCTCAGTGCCGCCAAGGATTCCAATGCGGACCTGGAGTTGAAGCTGGCCACGCTGATGCAGACGCTGGAGGCCGCCAAGGAGCGGGAGAAGACCTTGTCGGAGAAGGTCAAAGCTGACAAGGCGTTGCTGGGGAGCATCGCAGTTACCCAGAACTCGTTCAGAGATACTGTGGAGCACTGGACCGAGGGTCTGGTGAATATTGCCGCAGTCATCGACGAGGAGCTGGCACAGCTGGGGATGGAGGACTTTGGATATCCCTCCGACGAGAATCTCCAACCCAGCGCCAAGCTCAGCCTGTTCTTCAAGGGCGTTGTGACGGCACTCCAGCGGCTCCGGGAGAGGATCCCAAAGCAGCTGGCCGACGAGTCGCGCAGGATTTGCGCGGGGGCTCTCCAGAAGGTGCTGATGAAGGTGGCCTTCCGCAACCCAGGCCTCAACCTTACCAACGTCCTTAGGTCCTTGCCGCCTGACGCCGATCTGGATGCGCTCAAGGCCCTTGTCGCACCCATTGTGGACAAGGTGAGCGAGATCAAGAGGGTTGAGGGCGATCACGTAGACTAGGCCGCCCGTTTTCTCTTTTCCCTTGTCACTGCTAATCATGTTATGAAAACAGTCTGTTAGAGCTGCGACAAGTTATCTTGTAATATAACTTTATTTCTGTTATCAATTGCTATGTTATTTCCTCTACTAGATTCTTTCCTTTGTATGTTTTTACCCTACGCTTCTAGGGAACTTGTCGGCGCAGGCGCCCGAGCCGCGAGCGCTGAGTGCGGAAATCAGCAGCCTGCTGGCGGCGCTGCTTCCGACAAGAAACCTTGTCACGACTAGATGCAGCACACTTACGTTGTTGAGCGGACTCGAAACAAAGTAAGGGCGCAACTAGCCACGAGTTGGTTCCTCCGCGCACAGGTTTTCCATACAAAGCAGGGTCATTCGAGGAAGATAACTCAAAAAATTTAAAAATTGATTGCTCAAACTTTGGCAACTTAGCTTTTCTGTCGTTTGCTTCCCGGCAAGGCAAAACTTTGCTTGAACGACGCCTGGTCCATACCACAATCTTGTCCTTCCCCCCCGGCAAGCTTGTGTGCGAGGGAACCTTCTTTTCCTTTGTTGAAAAAGAAGAAAGAAGAGAAAATAATGATATGGAGCCTTTTGGCTCGTTATTGCTTACCGGATGTAGGTGCTGCACAAAGTGTCAGATAATGCATGCAAGAAAGAAACTAATGCATGAAATGGACAAGTTGTGCGGAGCACATGGGGTTCTATTTATGCACAGGATCTGCGCCCGGCTTTGTACAAAGGATTACATGCAACAGCGGCAAGACTTGTACAAAAGGTGGTTGCCGGAACGGGTTCCGGCAACCGCGCCCTACGGGAAAAACTTACGAAGATGTTCTATGTTCCAGGAGTTGCTCACCGGAATGCCATCTTCGGTCTCAAGGCGGACAGCGCCGGGCCTTGTGACTCGTTTCACCCGATAAGGGCCTTCCCACTTCGGCGTCAACTTGTTGGAATTCTTGGCGGACTGAACGCACCGAAGAACAAAGTCGCCTTCCTCGAAGCTTCTGGCTTTAACTTTGCGGCTATGGTAGCGGCGCAAAGCTTGCTGGTATCGAGCAGCTCGTACAACAGCCTGAAGACGATCTTCCTCAACGAGCAGCGCGTCGTCTTGTCGCAGCTGTTCTTGCTCAAGCTCATCATAAGTGAGCACTCGAGGCGATCCGTATACGAGTTCTGTGGGGAGAACTGCCTCTGCTCCATAGACTAGAGTGAAAGGCGTCTGGCCAGTGGCTCGATTTGGCGTCGTTCTGATCGACCAAAGAACCACCGGCAGCTCCTCGATCCAGTTTCTTCCGCACTTGCGCAGCCTGTCGAAAGTTCTGGTCTTGAGCCCGCGCAACACTTCAGCATTTGCCCTCTCTGCTTGACCGTTGCTTCTTGGATGAGCAACAGAAGCAAAGCAGACCTTGGTGCCAAGGTCTTGGACGTACTGCATGAAGGTGCGGCTCGTGAATTGCGTGCCGTTGTCGGTAATGATCCTGTTAGGGATCCCAAAACGACAAACAATTGACCTGAAGAACTTGACTGCTGACTGTGCTGTCACCTTCCTCACTGGCTGCACTTCCGGCCACTTTGTGAACTTGTCGATTGCGACGTACAAGTACTCAAAGCCCCCGACAGCTCGGGGGAAAGGGCCGAGGATATCGAGCCCCCAGACCAAAAATGGCCAGGATAAAGGGATCGTCTGGAGAGCTTGAGCTGGCTGGTGTATCTGTTTGGAGTGGAACTGGCACGCTTCACACTTGGTTACTTGTGCAGTTGCATCCTGGAGGGCTGTCGGCCAAAAGAAACCTTGGCGGAAAGCTTTGCCGGCAAGTGCTCTTGCGCCAATGTGGTGGCCACATATGCCTCCATGTATCTCTGCCAACAGCTTTTGTCCATCTTCCCGGCAAATACACTTCAATTTCACACCGTTGAGTCTTCTTCTGTACAGTATGCTATCGACAAACTGGTACATACTTGACTGCCGGGCTACTTTTTCCGCTTCTTCTTGCTCTTCGGGAAGTTCTCCTGTCTGAAGGAAATGGACAATCTGCTGTGCCCATGCTGGAGCTTGTGGCTCGACAACAAGGACTAAAGGCACATCTGCTGCTGCGGGAACATCCGCTTCCACGGCAAGGACTTGCGGCCCTGCCGGAGCTTGATGTTCCCCGGCAAGCTTGCCGGAGCAAAACTTGTTGGGAGCGTCTGCTTCAATGGAACAAACCATAAGGCTTGCCGGAGCAGACTGCCCCTCAGCAACCTTGGTGTTGATCTTGGGGACTTTCTTGGCGGCGGCTTTGGGGAGCTCTGCCGGAAAGTAGTCACCAGAAATCAACTTCCTCTTCTTGCTTTGTCCAGTTGATGGTGTTACGGATGGTTGAGTCAACTTGAGCACAAAGATCCCTGGTTCCACAGGTAACTTTAGTGCGGCGCACTTTGACATGCCATCAGCAATGTCATTCTGAGCTCTTGGGATATGCTCCATCTGTAGGCCGTCAAAGTGCTCTTCTAGCTTCCTCACTTCATCAACATATGCTTCCATCAATGGACTCTGGTAGTTCTTGTTCACTTGGCGGACGACAAGCTGTGAGTCACCCCTGACAATGAGCTTCTTGATCCCAAGGTCTGCTGCAATTCTGAGACCGGCAAGCAATCCTTCATACTCTGCAGTATTGTTGGTTGCTTGCTCCTTGGGAAAGTGCATCTGGACTACGTACTTGAGGTGCTCTCCGGTGGGCGCGACAAGCAGCACGCCCGCACCGGCGCCTTGAAGTGAGAAGGCACCATCAAAGTACATCAGCCACTCTTTGCTTGCCTCTTTGACGGGGATGCTCATCTCTGGAATTTCTTCATCTGGTGTTGGCGTCCATTCTGCTATGAACTCTGCCAATGCCCTGCTTTGTATAGTTGAAGTGCTCTCAAACTTGAGGCCAAAGCTTGACAGTTCCAGCGCCCACTCGACAATCCTGCCTGTCGCTTCTGGATTTTGCAGTATCCTCTTCAGCGGAAAGCGAGTGACGACTGTGATCTCATGTGCTTGGAAGTAATGGCGCAACTTTCTCGAGGCCATGAGGAGGCCGAAAAGAAACTTCTGCACACCAGAGTACCTTGATCTAGCCCCCTGTAGAAGGGAACTGACAAAGTAAACTGGACGCTGCACCATTCTCTTCTACATCTTATCATGCTCCTGCGTAGATCCATCTCTGTCGGGACCAGAGCTTGTCGGCGAAGCCCCCTGCTTGTCGCTGGATGCATCTGCCGTGGTTGCTGGCTCATCATCTGCCTCCCTCTCCGCCACTAACGTAGCACTAACCACTTGATTGGTTGCCGCTATATACAGCAGCAACTTCTCTTGCGGCTTAGGTGCGACAAGTATTGGAGTGGAGGACAGGTATCTCTTCAAGTCCTGCAGCGCAGCCTCCGCCTCCGGAGTCCATTTCATTGGACCTGCCTTTTTCAAAATTTTGAAAAATGGCAGGGCGCGCTCAGCAGATCTAGAGATAAACCTGCTAAGAGCAGCCACGCAACCGGCAAGCCTTCGTACATCCTTGACGCGCTTTGGTGCTTCGATCTACTCAATGGCCTTGATCTTGTCGGGATTGGCTTCAATTCCCCGCTGAGACACGAAGAACCCGAGAAGCTTGCCGGATGGGACTCCAAACACGCACTTCTCGGGGTTAAGCTTGAGGTTGATCCTGCGCAGATTTGCAAATGTCTCGTCTAAATCTTGAATCAGGGTCGCCCTGTTCTTGCTTTTGACCACTATGTCATCCATGTAGGCTTCCACATTTCTGTGCATCTGCGGCTCAAAAGCGTGGTGGACTACCCTTGCGAATGTTGAACTAGCATTCTTGAAACCGAAAGGCATCCGTATGAAGCAGTACGTGCCACACGGGGTGATAAATGTGGTTTTCTCTTCATCCTCTTCTGCCATGAAGATCTGATGGTATCCTGAGTATGCATCAAGAAATGAAAGAAAATCACATCCGGCTGTGGAGTCAACAATCTGGTCAATGCGCGGCAAGGGAAATGGGTCTTTGGGACAAGCTTTATTAACATCAGTGAAGTCAATACAAAGCCTCCATTTCCCGTTAGCCTTGCGCACGACAACAGGATTGGCCAACCATGTGGGATGGATCACTCCTCTGACAAGGCTTGCTGCTTCCAACTTCTTGATTTCTTCTGCGATGAATTCTTGGCGCTCCACTGCCTATTTCCTGACTTTCTGCTTGAAGGGCCGTGCATGAGGACAGACGGCAAGGTGGTGCTCAATTACTTTCCTGGGAACACCGGGAATATCAGACGGTTGCCACGCAAACACGTCGACATTCGCCCGCAGGAAAGCAACGAGCGCGCTTTCCTATTTGGGGTCAAGAGTGGCGCTGATGGTGAAGGTACCACCAGCGCCATCCTCCTTGGCGGACACCTTCTTGGTCTCAGGTGGAGCTGTCATTGCCTTCTTACACTTGCCGGTGGAGCTCGATGGTGCATCCTCGACAGTAGCGCAGCACTCCGAAGAGGTGCGCTTGCCGGAGTGGGCATCAGAACTCTTGCCGAACTTGGTCTTCTTCTTCCCCCCGGGAGCTTCAGCGGCAAGTGTCTTGCGTTCTGCTGCGGCTGCCGCTTCCCGGTAGATCTTGTCGGCACAGATAGGAGCATCCTTCTTGTCGCCAGGGATAGAGATGACACTTATCGGGCCTGGCATTTTCAGTACGTTGTACGCATAGTGAGAGGCTGCCATGAACTTGGCGAGTGCCGGACGGCCAAGGATTCCATTGTAAGGTAATGGAAAGTCAGCAACATCAAATGTGACCCTCTCAGTCCTGAAGTTCAGCTTGCTGCCAAATGTTACCGGCAACGTGATCTTTCCCTTCGGCTTGCTTCTTCCCGGGTTGATTCCTTGAAATGTACCGGTCTCTTCGAGCTCGCTGTCAGGGATCTGGAGTTTCTGGAGCACCGCGGAGGAGATCAGGTTCAAGCCGGCCCCGCCGTCAACTAGCATCTTAGTGACCTTGAGGTTGCGGATTGTTGGTGAAACCAACATCGGCAAGCACCCGACCGCAGTTATGCGATCAGGGTGGTCCTCAATATCAAAGATGATAGGCGTGCTGGACCATTTCAGAGGCTTGCGTGACTCGACGGGTGGTTCTGCTGCATTAACTTCCCGCACCCACTGCTTGAGTTGGCGGTGCGAGGTGTGCAGAGAAGCACCACCGTCAACGCACATGACCTCTGTGGCTTTCTGGAACTCCTGCTCATCAGTCTCCTCATCATCCATGTCTTCATCGTTGTCGTCATCTTCATCCTTGTCGCGGCCGCGAGGAGGTTTGTCTCCTTGCCGCTGCTTGGCCTTGCCGCGGTGTCCTCCTCGGCCGGGACGTTTCTTGCCGGATCCCCCAGCACCTTCCTAGGCCTTCTCCTTGTCGCGCCACTCGTATTCAGCTTTCTGTTGCTCAACAAGCTGCTCGACTTTCTTACAGATCTGGAGATCATGGCCCTTGGTGCGGTGGATCTTGCAATACTGCTTGTTGGTGCCGTCCTGCTTGTCGGCGACCGCCACCTCCGCGGCAACCTCCTTGCCGGAGTCACCAGCTTTGGCTTCCTTGGCGCCACCACCGTTGCCGGACTGCTCAACAACTAGCACCTCTTTGCCTTTCCTCCTTCTGTTGTTCCGCCGCCGGTTTTTCCTTGCCGGGGCAGCATCTTCACTGTCAGATCCTCCCGCTCCTACATTCTCTCCGGGTAGTCTCCTCCCTTCCTCAGCACGTGCACACTTGTCGGCCAGTGCATATAACTCACTGACATCCCTGATCTTGCACATCGCCATTTCCTCCCGCATCCTGTGGTTTCGCACGTTCTGATGGAACGCGCTGATCACCGCGGCAGGGTGGACGTCTAGGATGTTGTGCTGCACACTGCTGAATCTCTGAATGTACTTGCGCAGGGGCTCTCCTTCCTTCTGGGCGAGCAGATGAAGATCACTCTCCTGGCCATGAGGCTTGTGTCCGCCTGTGAAGGCACCGACAAACTGATGGCACAGATCAGCCCAAGAGGATATGGAGTTGTCCAGCAAGTGCATGAGCCAGGACCTGACGTTGGGCTTGAGTACCAGCGGGAAGTAGTTGGCAAGGATCTTATCATCCCGTCCCCCAGCAGCCTGCACCGCAATGGTGTAAATGCTGAGGAACTCCGATGGATGCGTCTTGCCGTCGTACTTCTCCGGTATGTCTGGCTTGAAGTTCTTCATGCTGGGCCACTGGACTTGCCGCAGCTCACGAGTGAACGCAGGGCAACCTACCGCGTACGGCAGATCGCCTGGTTCCCCTGGCACATGCATGTCAACAGAGGGCCCAACGCGCTTGTCAGATTGACGTCGTGCTTCTCTTCGGCGCTCGATGCGAGTTCGAGCGTCTTCTTGTTGTCGATCATGAAGAACTTGGCGCTGATCGCGATGAGCTCGTGGATCCGAAGATGCGGTGGAGTCGCTGTCGAGGTGGATCCGGCGAGTCGGCGATCTTGGCCTTCGGGGTGCTGATTGCATGGTAGTTGCACCTCCACCCGTTTCGTTGCCACCGGCTCGCGCCCGGCAACCCTACCGCGGCGGTGACGCGCTCGGCCGCCGTGGAGTGTCGCCATTGGCGTAGCCGATGAGACTCTGAATGGTGGCCCTCCATTCGTCGATCTTGTCCGACGTCGGAGGGTAATCTAGGAGAAGTTGAGCTCGCGCCAAAGCTTCTGCTGGAGTGGTGGGTGGCAGGGGCGGACGGCGCGAGGAGCAGGACGTGCTCGGACTTCTAATTATGTTAGAAGGAGCAGTATCCCGTCCAGGCGACCATGCCCCGCTCGTGCCAGCACGCTGGCGTGCATGCTGGTCTTGAGCGCCCCAAGATCCACCAGCTTGGTCTTGGCCTATCATGCGTATGGCACTGCAAGTGCTATGACGCTGTTGGTCTTGCGCCTCCTGAGAGTGGCGTGGAACATGTACAGTCGCCGAGGTTTGTGCAACCTTGTTCTTGGACCTGGCAGCATCATGAGCTTCCTCGTCGACGTCCATTCTTCCGCCGGCGTCCATTCCACCACCCGTTTGCTCCAACGGTGGCGGAAGTGACGTGGACGGAGCGGCTGCCGCCGAAGTCTTCTTCTTCGGTGGCATGTTGATGAAGGGAATGAAGATTTAGCTCGTGTGAATGCCGGATCAGGTTCACACAATCTCGACGCCTCCCCCTACCTGGCGCGCCAAAGATGTCGGGGGAAACTGATCCACGAACACCTATGGGGCCGGCGGACCGGGCCCCTTTCAGTTCGGCGGGGGGTGGAGATCGCACGAAGAGCAGATCGAGGCGAAGCACACGAGCAGTTTACCCAGCTTCGGAGCTCTCCGGAGAGATAACACTCCTACTGCTGCTTGTTTGATTATCTTGTGTTCTTGCTCTAGAGAGAGAGCGTAGTATCTTTCTGGGTTACGAATGAGTCGAACTTCGCGAACCAGTCGAACCGAACCCCCTCTACGTTGCGCATGGGCCTCCTTTTATACGCTAAAGGGGTCACCGACAGGTGGCAACGCAGAGAAGGGTACAAATGTAAAAAGTGAGGTGGTTGGTACAGTTACTTGTACAGTGCACCCTACCTAACCCTGACGGCAGGGGACAAGGGCATTAAATGCCCGTCTGAGTCGCCCAAGCAGTGCAGAAAAGGACCGTTAGGGGCGCCACCGTTCGCCACGATGGCGATCTTGTGAGCTTCGCATGCCACTGCGCACCGCTGGCTGCATAGCCTCCCGCCACGCGCGCCTGGAGAGGCCCCCAGAGCGACACGTTGGTGGATGCGCTGGAGCGTGGGCACAAAGTGGCCGCCTGCCGCGGCAAGCGCCTTGCCGCTGCTGTTATCTTGTCGGGTCCGGAGGCTTGTCGCTCACCGGGCCTCGAGGTACCTTGGTTGGTCTTCCCGGCAAGCTCCTCTTGCTGGGGCCTTGTTGCCTTGCCAGAGCGCGTGGTGCGTCGCGGCAAGTTCCTTGGAGTGCCTCGGTTGGCCTTCCCGGCAAGCTCCTCTTGCCGGGGCCTTGTCTCCTGAGCTTAAATACTTTGTTCTTGAATGGCTCCAAGGGAACCACGGAGGATCTTGGTGTTAGCCCGGCAAGCCTTGCCGCGGGGTGCTGCAACTGCCCGTGCACAAGTTCGGGGTACTAGGGTACCCCTATTCTAGTACACCGACACTCTTTTTCTCTATTTTATTTTATTTTTTTATTTGGGCCTTTTCTCTTTTTTATGGCCTCTTTTCTTCTTCTTTTTTATTTCGTCCGGAGTCTCATCCCAACTTGTGGGGGAATCATAGTCTCCATCATCCGTTCCTCACTTGGGACAATGCTCTAATAATGATGATCATCACACTTCTATTTTTCTTACAACTCAATAATTACAACTCGATACTTAGAACAAGATATGACTCTATATGAATGCCTCCAGCGGTGTACCAAGATATGCAATGATTCATGAGTGACAAGTATGAAAGAATTATGAACAGTGGCTTTGCCACAAATACTATGTCAACTACATGATCATGCTAAGCAATATGACGATGGTGGAGTGTGTCATAAATGGAACGGTGGAAAGTTGCATGGCAATATATCTCAGAATGGCTATGGAACTGCCATAATAGGTAGGTATGGTGACTGTTTTGAGGAAGGTATATGGTTGGTGTATGATATCGGCGAAAGGTGCGCGGTATTAGAGAGGCTAGCAAAGGTGGAAGGGTGAGAGTGCGTATAATCCATGGACTCAACATTAGTCATAAAGAACTCATATACTTATTGCAAAATCTACAAGTTATCGAAGCAAAGTATTACGTGCATGCTCCTGGGGGATAGATTGGTAGGAAAAGACCATCGCTCGTCCCCGACCGCCACTCATAAGGAAGACAATCAATAAATAAATCATGCTCCAACTTCATCACATAACGGTTCACCATACGTGCATGCTACGAGAATCACAAGCTTCAACACAAGTATTTCTCAAATTCACAACTACTCAACTATCATGACTTTAATATCACCATCTCCATGTCTCAAAACAATTATCAAGTATCAAACTTATCATAGTATTCAACACACTCATAAGAGAATTTTTAATATTAATCTTGCATACCAAGCATATTAGGATTTTAAGCAAATTACCATGCTATTTATGACTCTCAAAATAATCTAAGTGAATCATGAGAGATCAATAGTTTCTATAAAACAAATCCACCACCGTGCTCTAAAAGATATAAGTCAAGCACTAGAGCAAAATTATATAACTCAAAAGATATAAGCGAAGCACATAGAGTATTCTAACAAATTCTAAATCATGTATGGCTTTCTCAAAAGGTGTGTACAGCAAGGATGATTGTGGTAAACTAATAAGCAAATACGCAAATCATACAAGACGCTCCAAGCAAAACACATATCATGTGGTAAATAAAAATATAGCCCCAAGTAAAGTTACCGACAGAAGTAGACGAAAGAGGGGATGCCTTCCGGGGAATCCCCAAGCTTTGGCTTTTAGGTGTCCTTAGATTATCTTGGGGGTGCCATGGGCATCCCCAAGCTTAGGCTCTTGCCACTCCTTGTTCCATAATACATCAAATCGTTACCCAAAACTTGAAAACTTCACAACACAAAACTTAAAGTAGAAAAATCGTGAGCTCCGTTAGCGAAAGAAAACAAAAGACCACTTCAATATATCGTAATGAACTCATTCTTTATTTATATGGGTGTAATACCTACTTTATTCCAACTTCTCTATGGTTTATAAACTAATTTATTAGCCATAGATTCATCAAAATAAGCAAACAACACACGCAAAACAGAATCTGTCAAAAACAGAACAGTCTGTAGTAATCTGTAGCTAGCGCAAGATCTGGAACCTCAAAAATTCTAAAATAAATTTCTGGACGTGAGGAATTTATCTAGTACTCATCTACAAAAATAATTAACTAAATATCACTTTCCAAATAGAAATGACAGCAGTTCTTGTGAGCGCTAAAGTTTCTGTTTTTTACAGCAAGTTCAACAAGACTTTCCCCAAGTCTTCCCAACGGTTCTACTTGGCTCAAACACTAATTAAACACAAAAAATATAACCAAAACAGAGGATAAATAATTTATTTATTACTAAGCAGGAGCAAAAATCAAGGAATAAAAATAAAATTGGGTTGCCTCCCAACAAGCGCTATCGTTTAACGCCCCTAGCTAGGCATAACAAGCAAAAATAGATCAAGGTATTGCCATCTTTGGTAAGCAATCAATAAGTGGCTCTCATAATAGATTCATAAGTTAATTTAATTTTCTTTCTAGGAAAGTGTTCCATGCCTTTCCTTAACGTAAATTGGAATCTAATATTTCCTTCCTTCATATCAATAATTGCACCAATCGTTCTAAGGAAAGGTCTACCAAGAATAATAGGACATGAAGGATTGCAATATATGTCAAGAACAATAAAATCTACGGGCACATAATTTCTATTTTCAACAATATGAACATCATTAATTCTTCCCATAGGTTTCTTAATAGTGGAATCCGCAAGGTGCAAGTTTAGAGAGCAATCATCAAAATCACGGAAACCTAACAAATCGCACAAAGTCTTTGGAATCGTGGAAACACTAGCACCCAAATCACATAAAGCATAGCATTCATGATCTTTAATTTTAATTTTAATAGTTGGTTCCCACTCATCATAAAGTTTTCTAGGGATAGAGACTTCCAATTCAAGTTTTTCTTCATAAGATTGCATCAAGGCATCAACGATATGTTTAGTAAACGATTTATTTTGACTATAAGCATGAGGAGAATTTAGCACGGATTGCAACAAGGAAATACAATCAATAAAAGAGCAATTTTCATAGTTAAATTCCTTGAAATCCACAATAGTGGGTTTAGCAACATCTAGGGTTTTAATTTCTTCAATCCCACTTTTATCAAATTTAGCATCAAGATCAAAAGATTCAGAATTCTTGGAACGCCTTCTAGGTAGAGGTGGATCATATTCAGTCCCATCATTATCAAGATTCATATTGCAAAACAAAGATTTAATAGGGGACACATCAATAACTTTTAGATCTTCATCATTATTTTCATAGGAACTAGAAGAACATGCTTTTATAAAGGCATCTTTCTTAGCATGCATCCTAGCGGTTCTTTCTTTGCACTCATCAATGGAAATTCTCATGGCTTTGAGAGACTCATTGATATCATGCTTAGGTGGAATAGATCTAAGTTTCAAAGAATCAACATCAAGAGCAATTCTATCAACGTTCCTAGCCAAATCATCAATTTTAAGCAATTTTTCTTCAATCATAGCATTAAAATTCTTTTGCGAAGTAATAAATTCTTTAATATTAGAATCAAAATCAGAGGGCATCTTATTATAATTTCCATAAGAATAGTTGTAGGAATTACCATAATTATTAGAGGGATTACTGGGGTAAGGCCTAGGATTGAAATTTCCTCTATACGCGTTGTTACCAAAATTGTTCCTACCAACAAAATTCACATCCATAGATTCATTATTATTCTCAATCAAAGTAGACAAGGGCATATCATTAGGATCAGAAGAAACACTCTTATTAGCAAATAATTTCATAAATTCATCCATCTTTCCACTCAAAGCATTAATTTCTTCTATCGCATGCACCTTTTTATTAGTAGATATTTCACTATGCCATTGAGAATAATTAACCATAATATTATCTAGGAGTTTAGTAGCTTCTCCTAAAGTGATTTCCATAAAAGTGCCTCCCGCGACCGAATCCAAAAGATTTCTAGAAGCAAAATTCAATCCAGCATAAATTTTTTGTATAATCATCCATAAATTTAAACCATGAGTAGGGCAATTATGTGTCATTAATTTCATTCTCTCCCAAGCTTGTGCAACATGTTCATGATCAAGTTGCTTAAAATTCATAATATCGTTTCTAAGAGAGATGATCTTAGCAGGAGGAAAATACTTAGAGATAAAAGCATCTTTGCACTTGTTCCATGAATCAATACTATTTTTAGACAAATACGAAAACCAAGCTTTAGCATGATCTCTAAGCGAAAAAGGAAATAGCTTCAATTTAACAATATCATTGTCCACATCTTTCTTCTTTTTCATGTCACATAAATCAACGAAGCTATTTAGATGGGTAGTGGCATCTTCACTAGGAAGGCCGGAGAACGGATCTTTCATGACAAGATTCAGCAAAGAAGTATTAATTTCACAAGATTCAGCATCGGTAAGAGGAGCAATCGGAGTGCTAATAAAATCATTGTTGTTGGTATTGATGAAGTCACACAATTTAGTATTATCTTGAGCCATCACGACAAACAAGCAAACTAACACACAAGCAAACAAAAAGCAAGCGGACAAAAAGGGAAAATAGAGAAAGAGAGGGAGGATAGAGAGAGAGAGAGGGGCGAATAAAACGGCAAGGGTGAATTGGGGGGAGAGGAAAACAATAGGCAAATGGCAAATAATGTAATGCGGGAGATAAGGTATGTGATGGGTACTTGGTATGTAGACTTTTGCGTAGACCTCACCGGCAACGGCGCCAGAAATCCTTCTTGCTACCTCTTTTAGCACTGCGTTGGTTTTCCCCGAAGAGGAAGGGATGATGCAGCAAAGTAGCATAAGTATTTCCGTCAGTTTTTGAGAACCAAGGTATCATTCCGGTAGGAGGCTACACGCAAGTCCCTCATACCTGCACAAAACAAATAAATCCACGCAACCAACGATAATAGGGGTTGTCAATCCCTATAGGGCCACTTGCACGAGTGAGATCTGATAGATATGATAAGATAATATTTTTGGTATTTTCATGATAAAGATGCAAAGTAAAATAATGGCAAAGTAAAATAGCAAAGTAAATAACTAAGTAGTAGGAGATTGATATGATAAAGATAAACCTGGGGGCCATAGGTTTCATAGTGGCTTTTCTCTCGAGAGCATAAGTATTCTACGGTGGGTGAACAAATTACTGTTGAGCAATTGACAGAATTGAGCATAGTTATGAGAATATATTGGTATGATCATGTATATAGGCATCACATCCGAGACAAGTAGACCGACTCCTACCTGCATCTACTACTATTACTCCACTCATCGACCGCTATCCAGCATGCATCTAGAGTATTAAGTAAAAATAGAGTAACGCCTTAAGCAAGATGACATGATGTAGAGGGATAGACTCATGCAATATGAAGAAAACCCCATCTTGTTATCCTCGATGGCAACAATACAATACGTGCCTTGCTTGTAATGCCCCGAGGCCGAGGTGCCAGGTGTCTTCCAGTTATTCGTTGTCGTTGTCATGTCATTTGCTTGCGTTTTGCATCTTATCATGTCATCATGTGCATTGCATCATCATGTTTTAAAACTTGCATTCTTCCGGGTTCTTCGAGTTCTCTCCGTTGTCCGTTCTGAGCCCAACCACACTTGCACGCGCCCGCGGCATGTCCGAAATAGTATTTTATAAGTGGCCGGAAAATGTTCTCGGAATGGGATGAGAGTTGACTTGTGGTCTTATTATAGTGTAGATAGACCGACTGTCAAGTTTCATCGCATTTGGAGTCCGTTTGACGCCCCAACGAATAACTATAGCGGCAGTATAGCCGGCCTAACGTCGGACGTTTTCGGTCTTCGGAAACGGTTGCCGGGTTGCATTCCCCCTCTCTCCTCTCAGTCCACACACTTGACCTTGTCCGTCTAACCCTCCTTGCATAGTGCATCGAACCCTTCGTGCGCGTCCGAAAGTTGTCCCGGACCCGACCCGGACAGTCGTCACCGTTTGGTCCGGATCATCCCCAAACATCTACAAAACATCTCCAATTCTTTGTTTGGTCTCCCAAAGCATTTTATTCTCGACCGTCCGATTACGATCAGAGGGACGATATAGTCTTACCCTAGCCTACCTACTATATACATAGCCAATGCATTTCTAGACCAAACCCTATTTTCTAGGGATCCTTCCCTATCCACTCATCGCCGCTGCCGCTCACCAAATCCCCCTCGGGATCCATCCATCCCCAACCATAGCTCGCCACCTATCGCCACCAGGATCCCGTCGCCCTCTCCTTCACTTTCTTCTCCCTGCCTCCTTTTATTTTTCCTTCTACTTTCTCCTCCTGTTTGCCTCGCTCTCAAGATCTCCCGATCTCTCCCTGCTTGCTCTTGCAGGATGCCGCGCCAGCACCAGGGAACTGGAAGTCCGCCGCCGGTCAGGTTCCTCGCCGTCATCCGCGACCGCCGCCCCGGATCAGCTGGCGTCGCCGGGATCGCCATCAAGTCCGCCACCGACAAGCCCTGCCTCAGCCGCCTCGCCAAGTTCCGCTGCATGCGCCGGCCTCCTTCCCACCGAGATTCGCCACCGCTGCTCTGCTCGTGCGTTGACCCCGCGCCAAGTCCCTCTGCTTCCCTGCAGGTCGAGCGTCAAGCGCCGATGCCTCCCCTGTTGACTGGAACCCCGCCGGATCCGGTGGCGTGAAGCACCGCTGCTGCCCGAAGCTTCCTTGACCCCGTCGTCGACAAGATCCGTGTCTGCCCTGCGCCACCTTGCCTTCCTCACCTGCATCTCGCCGGATGGAGCAGCCGTTGCATCCCTGCCGTCGCCGCTGCTTTGTTTCTGTCAAGCAGAGAACGAACGTAGCCTGCGCCTCCGCTTGCATTGCGTTGACCGCACCGCACGGACCAGGCCTCGATCTCTTCCAGGCCCAGATCCAGCCTCCCTCTTTCACAAATTGGGCCGAAGCCCATGGGTGAGGCCACCCCAAGCGCCCCCTCCTTTTTTTCTCTTACTGCTGGGCTAGTTCAATTTCGGCCCAGTGGATGTTTTTTTTCAGCGTCTGCGAATTTAGCTAATTATCCAGAGTTGGCAGTTTGCAGAAAAGCCCTCATACTTCTTTCATTTAATAACTCACAAACTATGCATCATATGTAAAAACTTAATATATGAAACTTGCTTAAAATTTTGTCTAGTTTCATAATATGTTACTTTCATCCATGTTCAAAATGTTTAAAATGTTGTTTGCATATGTTTGCCCCTATGCCATGTAAAAATGATTTAATTCATAACTAAATAACCGTAACTCGGAATTTAATAAACTTTATATGTAAATGGGGTGGAAAAATGTCTAGTTTAACATGGTGGCATCACTTTGCATGTTTGACAACCCTAAAATTGTGTTTAGGTCAGAACAGTACCAAATCCTTAAATTGCACATGAGGAGTTTCCGGACTTGTTCTTTGTCTTTCCGACCTCATTTAAACTTGCCTAGATAGGTAGTTTTCATTTGCTTCACCCTCTTGCCATGTTTAACAACATTTAATATTGTTGGGTACATAAACAAGATCGAACTAAATAACTTGAACGTGGTGTTTCGTCAGTATGCAGCAGAGTTGCATATTGAGCTCCACTTAATTTGTAGGATTGCTTATGCACTTTGCCATGCCATGCCCTCTTTAAACCGGACATGCATCATACTTGGTTGTGCATCATGCCATGTTCATGTGTTGGTTGTTTACTATGTTGTGTGCTTCTTTCCGGTGTTGCTTCTTCGGGTGGGTTCCGATAACGTTGCGTTTGTGAGGACCCGTTCGACTACGTCCGTTTGTCTTCTTCATGGACTCGTTCTTCTTCCTTGCGGGATTTCAGGCAAGATGACCATACCCTCGAAATCACTTCTATCTTTGCTTGCTAGTTGCTCGCTCTTTTGCTATGCCTATGCTGCGATACCTACCACTTGCTTATCATGCCTCCCATATTGTTAAACCAAGCCTCTAACCCACCTTGTCCTAGCACACCATTGTTTGGCTATGCTACCGCTTTGCTCAGCCCCTCTTATAGCGTTGTTAGTTGCAGGTGAAGATTGAAGTTTGTTCCTTGTTGGAACATGGATATGTTGTTCCTTGTTGGAACATGTTTACTTGTTGGGATATCACAATATCTCTTATTTAATTAATGCATCTATATACTTGGTAAAGGGTGGAATGCTCGGCCTTATGCCTGGTGTTTTGTTCCACTCTTGCCGCCCTAGTTTCCGTCATATCGGTGTTATGTTCCCGGATTTTGCGTGCCTTACGCGGTTGGGTTATAATGGGAACCCCTTGACAGTTCGCCTTGAATAAAACTCCTCCAGCAATGCCCAACATTGGTTTTACCATTCGCCACCTAGCCTATTTTTCCCTTGGGTTTCGCGGACTCAAGGGTCATCTTTTTTTAACCCCCCCGGGCCAGTGCTCCTCTGAGTGTTGGTCCGAACTGAGCTGCCTGCGGGGTCACCTCGGGGAAACTTGAGGGTTGGTTTTACTCGTAGCTAGTCTCATCTGAGTGTGCCCTGAGAATGAGATATGTGCAGCTCTTATCGGGATTTGTCGGCACATTCGGGCGGTGTTGCTGGACTTGTTTTACCATTGTCGAGATGTCTTGTAACCGGGATTCCGAGTCTGATCGGGCTTTCTCGCTAGAAGGAATATCCTTCGTTGACCGTGAGAGCTTATGATGGGCTAAGTTGGGACACCCCTGCAGGGATTTGAACTTTCAAAAGCCGTGCGCGCGGTTATGGGCAGATGGGAATTTGTTAATGTCTGGTTGTAGAAAACCTGAAGTTGATCTTAATGAAAATACATCAACCGCGTGTGTAGCCGTGATGGTCTCTTCTCGGCGGAGTCCGGGAAGTGAACACGGTGTTGGAGTTATGTTTGACGTAGGTTGTTCTAGGATCACTTCTTGATCATAGATTCTCGACCGTGCTTTGCCTTCTCTTCTCGCTATCATTTGCATTGTTAGCCACCAAATATGCTAGTCGCTTGCTGCAGCTCCACCTCATACATTTTACCCTTCCTATAAGCTTAAATAGTCTTGATCGCGAGGGTGCGAGATTGCTGAGTCCCCGTGACACACAGATACTTCCAAAACCAGTTTGCAGGTGCCGATGTTACCGAGCAGGTGACGCAACCAAGCTCAAGGAGGAGGTCGATGAAGATCTTGTCCTTTGTGTTGTTTCATTCTAGTTGATCAGTAGTGGAGCCCAGTTGGGGTCGATCGGGGATCTGTGTAGCATTTGGGGTAGTCTTCTTTTATTTTGGTTCCGTAGTCGGACCTTGTTTGTATCTGGATGATGTAATGCTTTATTCATGTAATTGTGTGAAGTGGCGATTGTAAGCCAACTTTGTATCTCTTTCCCTTATGTATTACATGGGTTTTGTGAAGATTACCTCACTTGCGACATTGCTTTCAATGCGGTTATGCCTCTAAGTCGTGCTTCAACACGTGGGAGATGTAGGCGCATCGAGGGCGTTACAAGTTGGTAATCAGAGCCTTCCCCGACCTTAGGAGCCCCCTGCTTGATCGAATAGCTGGCATTGTTGAGTCTAGAAAAATGTTTTGAGTCATTTAGGATTATATATATCAGAGAGTTAGGAATTCTTTTTACTCCTAAGTCCCTTCGTCGCTCTGGTGAGGCATCCTGACGTAGAGTTTTGACTCTTCTCTTCTCAAATTTCACTAAATTTTTTTTAGGATCATGCGGGTATCTTGGAATCGTTCCGATGTTTTTGTGACGAGAACATTGTTCTTGGTGCCTCCTGACATTTAGGGGTGTGGTAGTGTCCCGGGGAGTTGAGCTCCGAGGTGTTGTCGTCACAATTTTATCGTTGCAGTTCTGGAATACCTGAGATTAGTTTCGCCGACATCGAAAATCTCTTTTATGCAGTTGTTGGTGAGATAACCTTGACGCCACCCAGTACTAGGGTGGGAGTTTGGGAGTATTGCCATAACTCGTATAACGGATGCTTTTCGAAGGTGAGGTAAACGATTTCCGAAGGTTTCTTGGTTATGTGTTGAAGGATGGATACAGGTGGATGTAGGATTTGTTAGTTTTGGGTGAGATATTATGCTTCCCCTGTATCCCCTACACCTGATTGCATAACCGGAAAATTTCGGGAGTTTATAAGTGGGAATTCAAGTAGCTCTTAGGATATCTTTCCGACAGATGTATGATATGAAATTGGGGTTCGACGTCTAGTGGTCCGCCTATCCACGGTTGGTTTTACAGTGGTCTCGTTGTGTCTTAAAGAGTCCTTGGCTATGCCGACTTGGGGACGCTTCGTATGTCATGTGCACTGCCTTGTACATGATAGTGCTGTACGATCGAGCCCGTGTAGGCCCCACCACGAAAACTTCGGACGAAATCTCTATCATATGTTTGTTCAGGCTTATTCTGCAAGCCAACCCTTTGTTTTTGTTTTCAATTGTGGTATTCGAGTTGCTTCGAAGTCAAATGTTGATTCCATACCTTCCCTAAGCGGTGTTCTCATGTTCCTATGTGAATACTAATCCCTCTCGATAGTCGAGCTTGTCATCTAAATTTCTTTTCACCGGCGTGTTTCTCTTCAAGTGGATCCGATCATTTCAACATTTGCAAGATCCAATCTCAGTTATTTTCAACGGTGTTTGTTTCATTCGTCCCAAGCTGCCTTTGTTTTTCCCTCCCACCCACCCTTGCTTCTTCAAGGATTCGGATTTCTTATTCAAGTATCTTTTTATTGATGGGAAGCTTCTCAATTCCTTTCCCTTCAATGTTCTTACCCGGTGTTTCTCATGAAGATTTTAACAGAGCTTCAAGTTCGTCACTCTTCACTCATTATCTTCTCCGTTGGATTCAATTCAAGCTTTTGGTGTTGATCATATCCCTTTCCTTGTTTCAATGCTTTCTCATGCCGGTGCAATTCTTAATCTTTCACCTCTCGCTATTCAATTGTTCCGGAGTGCTGAAGATATCTCAGAAGGCTTGTCTTGTCATTCAAGATCCGTTCAACCTATTTCGAGGTTGTTATCTCATTCAAGCCGTTTAACTCAACTGGTGCCATCTTCTTTTCAAGTAATTGTTCAACGGTGTTTCTTTTGAGTGGGCCCTAACCCACAGGTCCTTTTCCAGGATCTTACCTGACTCTTCCAATTTTCCCGGAGCTTCTCAAATTCTTTTCAAAGTTTGACGTAAGAATGAATTATCATCAGTCAAATGCCTTTCTCCAAGATCTTTCAATTCTTTCATCGTTGGTTCAACCTTTCTAATTTTCGTCCCGGAGCGTCTCAACGATTCTTGGTGGTGTTTCTCGTCGTCATTCTCAACACATGAAGACCGAAGAAGAGTTTTACATCCATATCTTATCCGTTCTCTCAGAGATTCGTGGCTCTAGTTCGAGACCATCCTCTCATAATTGTTTTCGATTGTCAGAATGCTTTTCACCCATCTAAAGCATTTCAGGAGTCCTTTTCAGTTTGATTATCTGGAGTCCATCATCTCAGAGTTATTCATTCTCAGCTTTCAGCTCTCGTTCCCCAAATCTTACCGGTGGATCATTCAAATATTCTCTATTAAGTTCATGATCTATTCGTCCTCTTGTATCTAAATTCCCTCAAGTATCTTCTTTCATTTCATAATTCTTCCCGGTGTTTCTTTATTTTTTCTTCGTTCATTTTCAATCCTTGTGGTGGTTCATTCAAGATTTCTCTTCCTTCTTTATCATATTAATTCATTTGTTGTTTCGATTCTACCGGTGGTTCATTGAAGACCTTCTCAAATTTACGCTATATCTCTCTTAATCCTTCCTACGAGAATAAGTAGTATGCCAAATCCTTTGGTTGTCATCAATCTGATTGATGAAGGATAAGCGGAATGTAATTCTTATTCTTGTTTCATCGAAGTGAGTAATTCCTTGTTCCGGAGGTTCTTCAAATTCTCTATTTTAATTGTTTCATCTTTCTTTCCCAGAGTTCCAAGTTCTCTCAATTATTTCATCACAGAGATTCATCTAAATCATCCCAAGGCTTAACCTTGTGTTTTCAACCTCTTTTTCTCCCGTTTGATCATTCTTTTGTTACTGGAGTTCTTCATGAAGGTTCTACATGATGGTTCATCAAGGACGTAATTCCTTCTCGAGGTGTTCATTGACATTCCTTTCAGAGGAGCTCAAGCATTCCTCATCTTGCAACCCGGAGTGCAATTCTTTCTAACTTATCTTTTGAGATGGTGTTATGTCTTTCTTGATAATTTTCCTTCGTGTGTCATGATGCACAAGTTATCAAGAATGAGATATTTTAAATCCATCAATCTCGTAATTGGAGTTACCTTGGGTTATATTTCACCTAAAGCCTTCCCTAAGGATTGTTGCTATCTATGGTGCTCATAAGTGACCCAAGTTCTTCTTTTACCCTTCCGGCGAATAAGCTTTCTTGTCTCCTTGTTCATATCAATCCAATTCTTCTTCCCGTGAGTGGCAGGTTGTCACCTCATAATTTGAGATGTATTCCATAAGACGATATCAAGATTATTCTTTTCATTGTTGGTGTTCCAACAACTCCATACGACTCTTCTCCTAAAGATGCTTTTCAAGCTCTTTTGAGGTAGAAGATGTTGTTTTCTCCTCCGTTCTTTTGATTCCATTCTTACTTTTGTTCCGGAGGCTGTATGTTGTGATTTCGTCAAGTGTCTTCTCATCTTATCAAGTTCTTATTCAATTCCTTTCCTTTTCAATCAGAGTGCTGCCTGAAATTGTTCTCCCTTGTTCCTCTTTTCTAACGGAGTGTTTTCAGCTTCGTCATCTCCGTTGTATGCTTCTCTCGAATGGCTTAACCTTTTCAAGGTTCTTTGGTCTCACTCGTTTGTCAAAGAAGCAACTTAATTTTACCTCTTCTCTTTCTCTTCCGTTTGCCCTCCGGTGCCATTCTAGATCTCGGGACGAGATCCTCTCGTAGTGGTGGAGTGTTGTAACGCCCCGAGGCCGAGGTGCCAGGTGTCTTCCAGTTATTCGCTGTCGTTGTCATGTCATTTGCTTGAGTGTTGCATCTTATCATGTCATCATGTGCATTGCATCATCATGTTTTAAAACTTGCATTCGTCCGGGTTCTTCGAGTTCTCTCCGTTGTCCGTTCTGAGCCCAACCACACTTGCACGCGCCCGCGGCATGTCCAAAATAGTATTTTATAAGTGGCCGGAAAATATTCTTGGAATGGGATGAGAGTTGACTTGTGGTCTTATTATAGTGTAGATAGACCGCCTGTCAAGTTTCATCGCATTCGGAGTCCGTTTGACGCCCAAACGAATAACTATAGCGGCAGTATAGCCGGCCTAATGTCGGACGTTTTCGGTCTCCGGAAACGGTTGCCGGGTTGCATTCCCCCGCTCTCCTCTCAGTCCGCACACTTGACCTTGTCCGTCTAACCCTCTCTGCATAGTGCATCGAACCCTTCGTGCGCGTCCGAAAGTTGTCCCGGACCCGACCCGGACAGTCATCACCGTTGGGTCCAGATCATCCCCAAACATCTACAAAACATCTCCAATTGTTTGTTTGGTCTCCCAAAGCATTTTATTCTCGACCGTCCGATTACGATTGGAGGTACGATATAGTCTTACCCTAGCCTACCTACTATATACATAGCCAATGTATTTCAAGACCAAACCCTATTTTCTAGGGATCCTTCCCTATCCACTCATCGCCGCCGCCGCTCACCAAATCCCCCTCGGGATCCATCCATCCCCAACCATAGCTAGCCACCTATCGCCACAAGGATCCCGTCACCCTCTCCTTCACTTTCTTCTCCCTGCCTCCTTTTATTTTATCTTCTACTTTCTCCTCCTGTTTGCCTCGCTCTCAAGATCTCCCGATCTCTCCCTGCTTGCTCTCACAGGACGCCGCACCAGCACCAGGGAACTGGAAGTCCGCCGCCGGTCAGGTTCCTCGCCGTCATCCACGGCCGCCGCCTCGGATCAGCTGGCATCGCCAGGATCGCCGTCAAGTCCGCCGCCGACAAGCCCTTTCTCAGCCGCCTCGCCAAGTTCCGCTGCCTGCGCCAGCCTCCTTCCCACCGAGATTCGCCACCGCTGCTCTGCTCGTGCGTTGACCCCGTGCCAAGTCCCTCTGCTTCCCTGCAGGTCGAGCGTCAAGCGCCGCTGCCTCCCCTGTTGACTGGAAGCCTGCCGGATCCGATGGCGCGAAGCACCGCTGCCGCCCGAAGCTTCCTTGACCCCGTCGTCGACCAGATCCGCGTCTGCCCTGCGCCACCTTCCCTTCCTCACCTGCATCTCGCCGGATGGAGCAGCCGCTGCATCCCTGCCGTCGCCGCTGCTTAGTTTCTGTCGAGTAGAGAACGAACATAGCCTGCGCCTCCGCTTGCATTGCGTTGACCGCACTGCACGGACCGTGCCTCGATCTCCTCCAGACCCAGATCTAGCCTGCCTCTTTCACGAACTGGGCCGAAGCCCATGGGTGAGGCCACCCCAAGCGCCCCCTCCTTTTTTTCTCTTACTGCTGGGCCAGTTCAATTTCGGCCCAGTGGATGTTTTTTTCAGCGTCTGCGAATTTAGCTAATTATCCAGAGTTGGCAGTTTGCAGAAAAGCCCTCATACTTCTTTCATTTAATAACTCACAAACTATGCATCATATGTAAAAACTTAATATATGAAACTTGCTTAAAATTGTGTCTAGTTTCATAATATGTCACTTTCATCCATGTTCAAAATGGTTAAAATGCTGTTTGCATATATTTGCCCCCATGCCATGTAAAAATGATTTAATTCATAACTAAATAACCGTAACTCTGAATTTAATAAACTTTATATGTAAATGGGGTGGAAAAATGTCTAGTTTAGCATGCTGGCATCACTTTGCATGTTTGACAACCCTAAAATTGTGTTTAGGGCAGAACAGTACCAAATCCTTAAATTGCACATGAGGAGTTTCCGGACTTGTTCTTTGTCGTTCCGGCCTCATTTAAACTTGCCTAGATAGGTGGTTTTCATTTGCTTCACCCTCTTCCCATGTTTAACAACATTTAATGTTGTTGGGTACATAAGCGAGATCGAACTAAATAACTTGAACGTGGTGTTTCGTCAATATGCAGCGGAGTTGCATATTGAGCTCCACTTAATTTGTAGGATTGCCTTGTGCACTTTGCCATGCCATGCCCTCTTTAAATCGGACATGCATCATACTTGGTTGTGCATCATGCCATGTTCATGTGTTGGTTGTTTACTATGTTGTGTGCTTCTTTCCGGTGTTGCTTCTTCGGGTGGGTTCCGATAACGTCGCGTTTGTGAGGACCCGTTCGACTACGTCCGTATTGCTTGCTAGTGTTGCTTCTTCGGGTGTTGCTTCTTCATGGACTCGTTCTTCTTCCTTGCGGGATTTCAGGCAAGATGACCATACCCTCGAAATCACTTCTATCTTTGCTTGCTAGTTGCTCGCTCTTTTGCTATGCCTATGCTGCGATACCTACCACTTGCTTATCATGCCTCCCATATTGTTAAACCAAGCCTCTAACCCACCTTGTCCTAGCACACCGTTGTTTGGCTATGTTACCGCTTTGCTCAGCCCCTCTTATAGCGTTGTTAGTTGCAGGTGAAGATTGAAGTTTGTTCCTTGTTGGAACATGGAGATGTTGTTCCTTGTTGGAACATGTTTACTTGTTGGGATATCACAATATCTCTTATTTAATTAATGTATCTATATACTTGGTAAAGGGTGGAAGCTTGGCCTTATGCCTGGTGTTTTGTTCCACTCTTGCCGCCCTACTTTCCGTCATATCAGTGTTATGTTCCCGGATTTTGCGTTCCTTACGCGATTGGGTTATAATGGGAACCCCTTGACAGTTCGCCTTGAATAAAACTCCTCCAGCAATGCCCAACATTGGTTTTACCATTCGCCACCTAGCCTCTTTTTCCCTTGGGTTTCGCGGACTCAAGGGTCATCTTTTTTTAACCCCCCTGGGCTAGTGCTCCTCTGAGTGTTGGTCCGAACTAAGCTGCCGGCGGGGCCACCTCGAAGAAACTTGAGGGTTGGTTTTACTCGTAGCTAGTCTCATCTGATTGTGCCCTGAGAACGAGATATGTGCAGCTCCTATCGGGATTTGTCGGCACATTCGGGCGGTGTTGCTGGACTTGTTTTACCATTGTCAAGATGTCTTGTAACCGGGATTTCGAGTCTGATCGGGCCTTCCTGCTAGAAGGAATATCCTTCGTTGACCGTGAGAGCTTGTGATGGGCTAAGTTGGGACACCCCTGTAGGGATTTGAACTTTCGAAAGTTGTGCCCACGGTTATGGGCAGATGGGAATTTGTTAATGTCCGGTTGTAGAAAACCTGAAGTTGACCTTAATTAAAATACATCAACCGCGTGTGTAACCGTGATGGTCTCTTCTCGGCGGAGTCCGGGAAGTGAACACGGTGTTGGAGTTATGTTTAATGTAGGTTGTTCTAGGATCACTTCTTGATCATAGATTCTCGATCGTGCTTTGCCTTCTCTTCTCGCTCTCATTTGCGTTGTTAGCCACCAAATATGCTCGTCGCTTGCTGCAGCTCCACCTCATACATTTTACCCTTCCTATAAGCTTAAATAGTCTTGATCGCGAGGGTGCGAGATTGCTGAGTCCCCGTGACTCATAGATACTTCCAAAACCAGTTTGCAGGTGCCGATGTTACCGAGCAGGTGACGCAACCAAGCTCAAGGAGGAGCTCGATGAAGATCTTGTCCTTTGTGTTGTTTCGTTCTAGTTGATTAGTAGTGGAGCCCAGTTGGGGTCGATCGGGGATCTTTGTAGCATTTGGGGTAGTCTTCTTTTATTTTGGTTCCGTAGTCGGACCTTGTTTGTATCTGGATGATGTAATGCTTTATCCATGTAATTCTGTGAAGTGGCGATTGTAAGCCAACTTTGTATCTCTTTCCCTTATGTATTACATGGGTTGTGTGAAGATTACCTCACTTGCGACATTGCTTTCAATGCAGTTATGCCTCTAAGTCATGCTTCAACACGTGGGAGATATAGCCGCATCGAGGGCGTTACATTGCTGCACTTACTGTCACTGGGAAAGGACACCGCAAGATTGAACCCAAAGCTAAGCACTTCTCCCATTGTAAGAAAGATCAATCTAGTAGGCCAAACCAAATGATAATTCGAAGAGACTTGCAAAGATAACCAATCATACATAAAAGAATTCAGAGAAGATTCAAATATTATTCATAGATAGACTTGATCATAAACCCACAATTCATCGATCTCAACAAACACACCGCAAAAACAAGATTACATCGAATAGATCTCCACAAGAGAGGGGGAGAACATTGTATTGAGATCCAAAAAGAGAGAAGAAACCATCTAGCTACTAACTATGGACCCGTAGGTCTGAAGTAAACTACTTACACTTCATCGGAGAGGCTATGGTGTTGATGTAGAAGACCTTCGTGATCAATGCCCCCTCCGGCGGAGCTCCGGAACAGGCCCCAAGATAGGATCTCATGGATACAGAAAGTTACAGTGGTGGAATTAGGGTTTTAGCTCCATATCTGATCGTTTGGGGGTACGTGGGTATATATAGGAGGAAGAAGTATGTCG
>NC_057797.1:300644539-300653614 GCF_018294505.1 Triticum aestivum
GTGGCCTCCTGTTAGCTGGCTTGACGTAGGGTCCAAGTCTCCTGAGTTGTATTCGGTGAGAAAATCACGTTCCCGAAGGTTTCATTCCGTTTGGACTCTGTTTGATATTCCTTTTCTTCAAAACCCTAAAACAGGCAAAAAACCCTAAAAGAGGCGAAGCCGGCGTCAGCGAGGGATGCCACGCCGGTGGTCGCCAGCACCATCTAGAAACACTGCGCAGTGCGGGGCCGCAGGCCGTTGTCTTAGCTGATCTGGCAGAGCTGACTGCCGCTCGCGTCCATCGCCTCCATAGGTGCTTGTGGCTTCTGGTCACTTGGTCTTGGATTGGAGTGAGCAGTGTTGCGCAGAGACTAGGAGTAGATGGTGAGGGAGTCCTAGACTAAGGGGTCCTCGAGCGTCCGACCTGTTAGCCATGGGCCAGAGTGATGGGCTGTGCAGATACGAAGACCGAAGACTACACACGTGTTCGGATGGGACTCTCCTTGGTGTGGAAGGCAAGCTTGGCGACTAAATATGTAGATTCCTTTCTTTGTAACCGACCTTGTGTAAACCCTAGATCCTCTCGGTGTCTATATAAACCGGAGGACTTGGTCCGGAGGATAGACATTATCATAACCATACAAGCTAGACCTCTAGGGTTTAGCCATTACGATCTCATGGTAGATCAACTCTTGTAATACTCATATTCATCAAGATCAATCAAGTAGGACGTAGGGTATTACCTCCAAAGAGAGGGCCCGAACCTGGGTAAAACATTGTGTCCCCTGTCTCCTATTACCATCGACCTTAGACACATAGTTTGGGACCCCCTACCCGAGATCCGCCGGTTTTGACACCAACATTGGTGCTTTCATTGAGAGTTCCACTATGACATCGATGATAGGATCGATGTCTCGCCTTGTTCTCAAGGATAATATCACCACCGGAGGAACACTGGCTCCAGGTCAAACCCTCCGGCTGGGCGGCTTTACCATGACCGCCCGTTCGTTCGTTAAGACGACTATGACATCTCGTGTCATTGAAAACCCCCACCCACCCGAATACAAACACTCTCATGAGCATACATCAGCAGTCTCACGAAATGGTCCACCACTTCTAGGCCAGATTCCTTCTTGTCAAAAACAAGATTAAAGATTGCCGTGACAAGGAAGCGATCTCTTCCGCAACAATTGCAGGGATGAAGGAATCCTCAACGCCATCAACCGCCATCACATCCTACACTTCGCTGACTTGGCAACTATCATACAGAAGTACATCGCAATGGAAAGCGCCTGGAAAACTCAAGCATCCCGTTGGGAATCATGGGTCCCCACTCAACCCCTCATTTAGGAGAAAAGGGCGCACCCTTGCAACACGCCCGGTTAAATAGTAAAGAAATACAAGTCCAGCACTGTGACGCCCCGAGACCGATGCGCCAGGTGTCTTCCAGTTATTCGCTGTCTTTGCCATGTCATTTGCTTGCATGTTGCATCTTGCCATGTCATCATCCGCATTGCATCTGCATGTTTTCGAAACTTGCATCCGTCCGGGTCTTCCAGTTCCGTCTGTTGTCCGTTCTGAGCCCAAACACACTTGCACGCACCAGCGGCACGTCCGAAATATTATTCTATAAGTGTCCGGAAAATGTTCTCTGAATGGGTCGAAAGTTGGCGTGTGGTGTTGTTATGTCGTTAGTAGACCGCCTACCAAGTTTCATCGCATTCAGAGCTCGTTTGATAGCCCAACCGTTAAACTATAGCGGCAATAGTAGCCGTTCTATCGTCGGACGTTTTCGGTCTCCGGAAACAGTCGCCGGGTCTCTCTCTTCTCTCCTCTCAGCCCAACCCTTCTACACAGCCCGTTACCTAGCCCATCTAACCCCTCCCCTCTCGACCGGTGCATCCGATCTCGATCGGAGGGCTCTGGAAGCTCTCCAAACCCACCAAAACCCTAGCCCCTTCCTATTTAAGCAGCCCCTTGCCATTTTGGGCGTCCCTAGTCTAAACCTAACCCTACCCCTCCTCCCACCTGCAGCCACCGCCCCCTCTTTGCATTCCGTGCCCAGCCACCCTTCTGAAGGAAATATGCCCTAGAGGCAATAATAAAGTTATTATTTATTTCCTCATTTCATGATAAATGTTTATTATTCATGCTAGAATTGTATTAACCGGAAACATGATACATGTGTGAATACATAGACAAACATATAGTCACTAGTATGCCTCTACTTGACTAGCTCATTAATCAAAGATGGTTATGTTTCCTAACCATTGACATGTGTTGTCATTTGATTAATGGGATCACATCATTAGGAGAATGAGGTGATTGACATGACCCATCCCGTTAGCTTAGCACTTGATCGTTTAGTATTCTGCTATCGCTTCCTTCATGACTTATACATGTTCCTGTAACTATGAGAATTGTGTAACTCCCGTTTACCGGAGGAACACTTTGGGTACTACCAAACGTCACAACGTAACTGGGTGATTATAAAGGAGTACTACAGGTGTCTCCGAAGGTACATGTTGAGTTAGCATAATTCGAGATTAGGTTTTGTCACTCCGATTGTCGGAGAGGTATCTCTGGGCCCTCTCGGCAATGCTCATCACCTAAGCCTTGCAAGCATGTAACTAATGAGTTAGTTATAAGATGAAGTATTACAGAACGAGTAAAGAGACTTGTCGATAACGAGATTGAACTAGGTATTCGATACCGACGATCGAATCTCGGACAAGTAACATACCGATGACAAAGGGAACAACGTATGTTGTTATGCGGTTTGACCGATAAAGATCTTCGTAGAATATGTAGGAACCAATATGGGCATCCAGGTCCCGCTATTGGTTATTGACCAGAGATGTGTCCCAGTCAGGTCTACATCGTTCTCGAACCGTAGGGTCCGCACGCTTAAGGTTTCGATGACAGTTATATTACGAGTTTATGTATTTTGATGTACCGAAGGTTGTTCGGAGTCCCGGATATGATTGCGGACATGACGAGGAGTCTCGAAATGGTCGAGACATAAAGATTGATATATTGGACGGATATATTTGGACACCGGAAAGGTTCCGGAGATGTTTGGAGCCCCGGGAGGTTACCGGAACCCCCCGGGAGGTATACGGGCCTTATTGGGCCCATGTAGGAAGAAGAGAGAAGGATCAAGGGAGGGGGGCGCACCCCCCCAAGCCCAATCCGAATTGGGGAGGGGGCCGGCCCCCCCTTTCTTTTCCCCTTCCCCCTCTTCCTATTACTACTACTAGTACTACTTCCTAATACTAGTACTCTTTCCTTCCCCCTCCAAATAAGATAAGGAAAAGAGAGGGAAACCTACTTGGAGTAGGTTTCCCCCTCCTCATGGCGCGCCCCCCTAGGGCCGGCCACCTCCTCCCTCCCTCCTTTATATACGGGGGTAGGGGGGCACCCTAGAACACACAAGTTGATCATTGATCGTTCCTTAGCCGTGTGCGGTGCCCCCCTCCACGATATTACACCTCGGTCATATTGTAGCGGTGCTTAGGCGAAGCCCTGCAACAGGAGAACATCAAGATCGTCACCACGCCGTCATGTTGACGGAACTCCCCCTCGGCGCCTCTGCTGGATCGGAGATCGAGGGTGCGTCATCGAGCTGTACGCGTGTCAAGAACTCGGAGGTGCCGGAGTAACGGTACTTAGGATCGGTTGAACTGGAGGACGTACGACTACTTCCTCTACGTTGCGTCAACGCTTCCGCTTCGGTCTACGAGGGTACGTAGACAACACTCTCCCCTCGTTGCTATATCATCACCATGATCTTGCATGTGCGTAGGAAATTTTTTGTAATTACTACGTTCCCCAACAGTGGCATCCGAGCCTAGGTTTTATGCGTTGATGTTATATGCACGAGTAGAACACAAGTGAGTTGTGGACGATATAAGTCATACTGCCTACCAGCATGTCATACTTTGGTTCAGCGGTATTGTGAGATGAAGCGGCCCGGACCGACATTACGCGTATGCTTACGCGAGACTAGTTTCACCGTTACGAGCACTCGTGCTTAAAGGTGGCTGGCGGGTGTCTGTCTCTCTCACTTTAGTTGAACCGAGTGTGGCTACGCCTGGTCCTTGTGAAGGTTAAAACGGAGTCTATTTGACAAACTATCGTTGTGGTTTTGATGCGTAGGTGAGATTGGTTCTTGCTTAAGCCCGTAGCAGCCACGTAAAATTTGCAACAAGAAAGTAGAGGACGTCTAACTTGTTTTTGCAGGGCATGTTGTGATGTGATATGGCCAAGACATGATGCTATATTTTATTGTATGAGATGATCATGTTTTGTAACCGAAGTTATCGGCAACTGGCAGGAGCCATATGGTTGTCGCTTTATTGTATGAAATGCAAACGCCCTGTAATTGCTTTACTTTATCTCTAAGCGGTAGCGATAGTCATAGAAGCAATAGATGGCGTAACGACAACGATGCTACGATGGAGATCAAGGTGTCGCGCCGGTGACGATGGTGATCACGACGGTGCTTCGAAGATGGAGATCACAAGCACAAGATGATGATGGCCATATCATATCACTTATATTGATTGCATGTGATGTTTATCCTTTTTGCATCTTATCTTGCTTTGTTTGACGGTAGCATTTTAAGATGATCTCTCACTAATTATCAAGAAGTGTTCTCCCTGAGTATGCACCGTTGCAAAAGTTCTTCGTGCTGAGACACCACGTGATGATCGGGTGTGATAGGCTCTACGTTCAAATACAACAGGTGCAAAACAGTTGCACACGCGGAATACTTAGGTTATACTTGACGAGCCTAGCATATACAGATATGGCCTCGGGACACGGGGACTGAAAGGTCGAGCATGAATCATATAGTAGATATGATCAACATAGAGATGTTCACCATTGAAACTACTCCATCTCACGTGATGATCGGACATGGTTTAGTTGATTTGGATCACGTAATCACTTAGATGACTAGAGAGATGTCTGTCTAAGTGGGAGTTCTTTAGTAATATGATTAATTGAACTTAAATTTATCATGAACTTAGTACCTGATAGTATTTTGCTTGTCTATGTTTGTATGTAGATAGATGGCTCGTGCTATTGTTCCGTTGAATTTTAATGCGTTCCTTGAGAAAGCAAAGTTGAAAGATGATGGTAGCAATTACACGGACTAGGTCCGTAACCTGAGGATTATCCTCATTGCTGCACATAAGAGTTACGTCCTGGAAGCACCGCTGGGTGCCAGGCTTGCTGCTGATGCAACTGACGACGTTAAGAACGTCTGGCAGAGCAAAGCTGATGACTACTCTATAGTTCAGTGTGCCATGCTTTACGGCTTAGAACCGGGCCTTCAACGACGTTTTGAACGTCATGGGGCATATGAGATGTTCCAGGAGTTGAAGTTAATATTTCAAGCAAATGCCCAGATTGAGAGATATGAAGTCTCCAATAAGTTCTACAGCTGCAAGATGGAGGAGAATAGTTCTGTCAGTGAGCATATACTCAAAATGTCTGGGTATAATAATCACTTGATTCAACTGGGAGTTAATCTTCCGGATGATAGCATCATTGACAGAATTCTCCAATCACTGCCACCAAGCTACAAGAGCTTTGTGATGAACTATAATATGCAAGGGATGAACAAGACTATTCCCGAGCTCTTCGCGATGCTGAAAGCCGCGGAGGTAGAAATCAAAAAGGAGCATCAAGTGTTGATGGTCAACAAGACCACTGGTTTGAAGAAAAGGGGCAAAGGGAAGAAGAAGGGGAACTTCAAAAGGAACGGCAAACAAGTTGCTGCTCAAGTGAAGAAACCCAAGTCTGGACCTAAGCCTGAAACTGAGTGCTTCTACTGCAAGCAGACTGGACACTGGAAGCGGAACTGCCCCAAGTATTTGGCGGATAAGAAGGATGGCAAAGTGAACAAAGGTATATGTGATATACATGTTATTGATGTGTACCTTACTAATGCTCACAGTAGCACCTGGGTATTTCATACTGGTTCTGTTGCTAACATTTGCAACTCAAAACAGGGACTAAGGATTAAGCGAAGATTAGCTAAGAACGAGGTGACGATGCGCGTGGGAAATGGTTCCAAAGTCGATGTGATCGCGGTCGGCACGCTACCTCTACATCTACCATCAGGATTAGTTTTAGACCTGAATAATTGTTATTTGGTGCCTGCGTTGAGCATGAACATTATATCTGGATCTTGTTTGATGCGAGACGGTTATTCATTTAAATCAGAGAATAATGGTTGTTCTATTTATATGAGTAATATCTTTTATGGTCATGCACCCTTGAAGAGTGGTCTATTTTTATTAAATCTCGATAGTAGTGATACACATATTCATAATGTTGAAGCCAAAAGATGCAGAGTTGATAATGATAGTGCAACATATTTGTGGCACTGCCGTTTAGGTCATATCGGTGTAAAACACATGAAGAAACTCCATACTGATGGACTTCTGGAATCACTTGATTATGAATCACCTGGTACTTGCGAACCGTGCCTCATGGGCAAGATGACCAAAACACCGTTCTCCGGATCTATGGAGAGAGCAACAGATTTGTTGGAAATCATACATACAGATGTATGTGCTCCGATGAATGTTGAGGCTCGTGGCGGATATCGTTATTTCCTCACCTTCACAGATGATTTGAGCAGATATGGGTATATCTACTTGATGAAGCACAAGTCTGAAACATTTGAAAAGTTCAAAGAATTTCAGAGTGAAGTAGAAAATCATCGTAACAAGAAAATAAAGTTTCTACGATCTGATCGTGGAGGAGAATATTTGAGTTACGAGTTTGGTTTACATTTGAAACAATGTGGAATAGTTTCGCAACTCACGCCACCTGGAACACCACAGCGAAATGGTGTGTCCGAACGTCGTAATCGTACTTTACTTGATATGGTGCGATCTATGATGTCTCTTACCGATTTACCACTATCGTTTTGGGGTTATGCTTTAGAGACGGCCGCATTCACGTTAAATAGGGCACCATCAAAATCCGTTGAGACGACGCCTTATGAACTGTGGTTTGGCAAGAAACCAAAGTTGTCGTTTCTCAAAGTTTGGGGCTGCGATGCTTATGTGAAGAAACTTCAACCAGATAAGCTCGAACCCAAATCGGAGAAATGTGTCTTCATAGGATACCCAAAGGAGACAATTGGGTACACCTTCTATCACAGATCTGAAGGCAAGATTTTCGTTGCTAAAATCGGATCCTTTCTAGAGAAGGAGTTTCTCTCGAAAGAAGTGAGTGGGAGGAAAGTAGAACTTGATGAGATAACTGTATCTACTCCCTAATTGGAAAGTAGTTCATCACAAGAACCGGTTCCTGTGACAACTACACCAATTAGTGAGGAAGCTAATGATATTGATCATGAAACTTCAGATCAAGTTTCTACTGAACCTCGTAGGTCTACCAGAGTAAGATCCGCACCAGAGTGGTATGGAAATCCTATTCTGGAAGTCATGTTACTAGACCATGATGAACCTACGAACTATGAGGAAGCGATGATGAGCCCAGATTCCGCAAAATGGCTAGAGGCCATGAAATCTGAGATAGGATCCATGTATGAAAACAAAGTATGGACTTTGGTTGACTTGCCCGATGATCGGCAAGCCATTGAGAATAAATGGATCTTTAAGAAGAAGACTGACGCTGATGGTAATGTTACTGTCTACAAAGCTCGACTTGTTGCAAAAGGTTTTCGACAAGTTCAAGGGGTTGACTACGATGAGACTTTCTCACCCATAGCGATGCTTAAGTCTGTCCGAATCATGTTGGCTATTGCTGCATTTCATGATTATGAAATTTGGCAAATGGATGTCAAGACTGCATTCTTGAATGGATTTCTAGAAGAAGAGTTGTATATGATGCAACCTGAAGGTTTTGTTGATCCAAAAAGTGCTGACAAAGTGTGCAAGCTCCAACGTTCCATTTATGGACTGGTGCAAGCATCTCGGAGTTGGAATAAACGTTTTGATAGTGTGATCAAAGCATATGGTTTTATACAGACTTTTGGAGAAGCCTGTATTTACAAGAAAGTGAGTGGGAGCTCTGTAGCATTTCTAGTTTTATATGTTGATGACATATTATTAATTGGAAATGATATAGAATTTCTGGATAGCATAAAGGGATACTTGAATAAAAGTTTTTCTATGAAAGACCTCGGTGAAGCTGCTTACATATTGGGCATCAAGATCTATAGAGATAGGTCAAGACGCTTAATAGGACTTTCACAAAGTACATACCTTGACAAAATTTTGAAAAAGTTCAAAATGGATCAGGCAAAGAAAGGATTCTTGCCTGTGCTACAAGGTGTAAAGTTGAGTCAAACTCAATGCCCGACCACAGCAAAAGATAGAGAGAAAATGAAAGATGTTCCCTATGCTTCAGCCATAGGCTCTATCATGTATGCAATGCTGTGTACCAGACCTGACGTATGCTTAGCAATAAGCTTGGCAGGTAGGTACCAAAGTAATCCAGGAGTGGATCACTGGACAGCGGTCAAGAACATCCTGAAATACCTGAAAAGGACTAAGGATATGTTTCTCGTATATGGAGGTGACAAAGAGCTAGTCGTAAATGGTTACGTCGATGCAAGCTTTGACACTGATCCGGACGATTCTAAATCGCAGACCGGATACGTGTTTTTATTAAACGGTGGAGCTGTAAGTTGGTGCAGTTCTAAACAAAGCGTCATGGCGGGATCTACATGTGAAGCGGAGTACATAGCTGCTTCTGAAGCAGCAAATGAAGGAGTCTGGATGAAGGAGTTCATTTCCGATCTAGGTGTCATACCTAGTGCATCGGGACCAATGAAGATCTTCTGTGACAATACTGGTGCAATTGCCTTGGCAAAGGAATCCAGATTTCACAAGAGGACCAAGCACATCCAGAGACGCTTCAATTCCATTCGGGATCAAGTCCAAGTGGGGGACATAGAGATTTGCAAGATACATACGGATCTGAATGTTGCAGACCCGTTGACTAAGCCTCTCTCACGAGCAAAACATGATCAGCACCAAGACTCCATGGGTGTTAGAATCATTACTATGTAATCTAGATTATTGACTCTAGTGCAAGTGGGAGACT
>NC_057797.1:301402191-301410671 GCF_018294505.1 Triticum aestivum
CCGGTCCACGTGGCGAGCGGCGAGTGGGCGAGGGGCGCGGCGGACGTTGTCCGGCCGGGGGCGGACACGTCCGTCGGTGCGGGGAGGTGTTTTTTTTTAAAACTAGGGTTTCGAGGGGGAGGAGAGATCCGAAAAATGGAGGGGGCTATATATAGGCATAAGTGGAGCTAGGAGAGTCCAAATGAGGTGCGGTTTTCGGCCACGCGATCGTCATCGAACGCTCTAGGACATGGAGCAGAGTTTGGTGGGTTTTGGGCCAAATTGGAGGGGTGTTGGGCTGCAACACACACGAGGCCTTTTCGGTCCCTCGGTTAACCGTTGGAGTATCAAACGAAGTCCAAATGATACGAAACTTGACAGGCGGTCTACCGGTAGTAAACCAAGGCCGCTTGGCAAGTCTCGGTCCAATCCGGAAATGTTTAATCCCCACACACGAAAGAAAGCTAGAAATGGCCACCGGAGGAGAACGAAGCGCCGGAATGCAAAACGGACAACGGGGAAAATGCTTGAATGCATGAGACGAACATGTATGCGAATGCAATGCACATGATGACATGATATGAGATGCATGAAAACAAAAACAACACACGGAGACAAAGACCCGAACCCGAGAAATAAATATAACTTAACGCCGGAAACGGCAAGAGTTGGAGTACAAATTGGGAAAGTTACATCCGGGGTGTTACATGACCCATGATCCATTCTTGCTCGTTTCATTGGGTTGATAGCATATATGTTCATGCCTCTCACTTGATTTGTCTTGATCATTGTATCTTGTCTCCATTAGTTGCATCTCTCATATCACCTTGTATTGAGTGCCAACTTGCTATGCTTATTCATCGTGGAGAGTTGGATAACTTAGTTGTGATGCATGCTTGCTTATTTGAGCTTAATGTATATGGTTGTTCTAGCATCTTATGCTTACATACAATGACATGTCCCCTTGTCCTTTCTTATGATAAGAATAATGGAAACACTTGTTGGGTATTTCACTACATGAATGATAGGCGTAGCATTTGCACTAACATCATTTGTTTTTCTGAGTGTTTGTCATGTTCTTTCATTTTGAAGGATTCATAAGGCGGTACCATCACGAGACATATTGCTTATGTAAAGGCATGCATGATGTGCAACTCCAACATCCTTGAGAAACTCCTAAGGGTGAACTCCTTCCATTTGAGCCATCCTCAAATATGCATATTGGATGGGTCATTCTTTCATTGTTGTCTCCTTCTTCTTGTCTACATGATACATCTATTGGATGGAGGACCGACATTGAAGATAGACCCTATGGACCTTCAAGTTGAGGAGTGCTCGCACTTAGTGGATGCCCCTACTTTGGAAGCACCATCGGACCACTACTTCTACCACGACATTGAGCCATGGTCTCGCACTTAGTGGATGCCCCTACTTTGGAAGCACCACCGAACCACTACTTCTACCACGACATTGAGCCATGGTACAACACCACCCATAACAAATTTGCATCTTATGCATGGATTGCCTCACATTATGATTGCCTTGTTGCATCTTGTATTTGTATGTCATCCATCATACATGAGCTTGTGCACTTCCTTAGCAAATTTGTTGTGATCTTCATTGATGGCATATTCATACATCATGATCATATTGCCCATCATAAATTGCATGATCACATACTCACATTGAACACCAATTACCATGTTCATACTTTGGATAAACCATCCCATTATGACATCATTTTGCACAATGGTAGCATTGATAACATTCACAATACATTTGTGTTCACAATGAATGCTTTACATCTCATTGCATATCATCTTGCAAAGCTTCATGCACTTTTTCACGAACAGTCTTGCCGAATGAACTCATGCTTATTTGATGGACACCTTGTGTGAGCTAACCATTGTATTTTTGAGTGTCTTTTGTGTTTTCTCTTTTTGCATGTATACCACTCCGGAGACACCTTGGAGTACTTGGATTGTGCAATGTCTTTAACTCTGTCCACGATAACCGTTTCCATGGTGATGAGGACAACGATCCGAGGTTGGATCTTTCACAAGGGGGGAGATGATGCGGAGCATCCTATGATCATCCCCATGTACACTACGAGGACACCTCGACCTCGAGAATACGCCATTGGACACAAGGTGAACTCGTTCCTGAGCCCTTTCCATTTCCATTCATCTGAGACATGGTTGCTACCTAATGCCAAGACACTACATGTTCTCAGGAACCAAGGACTCGAGGAGAAGGAACAGCCTGCGTCAAGACTTGTGCAGAGTTTCTGCCAAGCCCGAACCTTCCAGCCATTGCCCGGAACCTCCTCCCTCGACACTCCAGGCGACGCCTGGATGTGCCAACTCTCTAGATAACCCGGACCATGCCCGAAACTTCCGGAGCCTGGACCTTCCGTCCCGGCCCAAAACTTCCGGCCTGCCTGCGTGTAGAGTATCTGGGTCGAGGCCCATGTACCTATTTCGCCCCTCACCTACCCCTCCATGGCCCTAGACTATATATACTCCTCCACCTCCACCATTTTAGGGTTAGCAAAGGATTAGCTCATTTGAGATAGAGCTTTACTCATCCATCCGATTCTACTCCATTGAGAGAGACCGCGGCCTCTCTGGAGAAGATCCACCATGGATTCAAGACCCCTTCATGGGAAGACCCCTCAAGACCTCCTTACGAAGATGAACTAGTTACCTCTTGTATCCCCTTTCGTTGAATTTGGACCTTGTATCTCTCTTTGTGTGATTGGATCTAGCACATGTGTGATTGGATCAAGTCAATATGAGTGTTTCCTCTCGTTTCCTGCATGTTTTCCCTGTCGTGTTCTTCCCGGGATCCCCTCCATTTCTTGAAATATCGGCCTTTACCGGGTTAGCCCCGTATCAGAGCGGTTATCATTTCGCCCACAAGGGGACACATTTCCCTATTGAAACCATGAGGGTTCTTGCGAGAGGCTCCAGTTTATAAGAGGTTTCTAATAAAGCTTGGCCCAAATTGGACAATTTTTTACCATGACATATATGTGCCATGACATGACACCGTGCCAACTTTCATTATTTTTTGGTGAGTTTTGGATTTACGGGGATTTAAGAATAGAGATTCCGAATGTTTGAGGCCGAGCCAGGACGCTGATACGGTTGTAGTTCATTCCCATTCCTTGCATGGGACCTAAGCATGCACCCAAGGAGGCATGTATGATTTTTCCAGCTATTTTTGTGTACTAGAGCATGTATTTGTAGTTCAAATTTGAATTATGGACATTAAATGGCTAAGAAACTCAATTAATGTATAAAAAGGCCAAATGAACCCTGAATAGTTTTAAATTTCAGTACATATATCCTGTCGTTTCATGTTGCCTATAGAAAAATACAAGGCAAAAAGAGGCAGCGATTATCGTTCGCCCACAACGGGGACACGTTTCCCTATTGGAACCACGAGGTTTCTAGAGAGGAGCTCTGGTTTGTAAGAGGCTTCTAGTAAAACTTGCCCCAAAATGGACAATTTTTTTCCACGACATATATGTGCCATGTCATGACACCATGCCAAGTTTCATGATTTTTTGGTGAGTTTTGGATTTACGGGGATTTGAAAACCGAGATTCTCAATATCCAAGGCCGAGCAAGATGCTGAGACAGAATTCATACTCATTCTTTGCATGGGACCTAAACATGCATCCAAGGACACATGTATGATTTTGTACCCATTTTGGTGCACTAATTTGAATTATGCATATTAAAGTAATGCTTATAAAACTTAATTATAATGTATAAAAAATGCCAAAAGAACCTTGAATATTTAAAGCAGTTCTGGTCAACCGTGTATCACCCGTGGGTAAGCACTGTGCGCATGCATTGTGCTAGCTCACGCTTCCTTCTTTACTAAGGTTTCCATATTAATGTTGTTATATATCCAAACACGCTACCGTTTGATGAGAACATCAATATCATTGTTATACCCACAGCCCCTGCTACTATACATATTGGACCAATTACTAGAGCTCGTGCACGCCAATTAAATTACCAGGTACTTTTGTTTCTTGGTAATGATTCTAATGTTCATGAGAATATGATGTTGCCTAAATTGGATACATTTGTTTTGCTTACAAATGAAGGGCCTAGCGTGGAGAAGGATGAACATTGGAGCAAGAACAAGCATGGAGATGATGGCATGCGCAAAGGAAAGAAGAATGGAGTTTCAAGTGATGATTTCAGGACTTTGAAGCCATCGTGATGAGTGCATGAAGTCTTGGAAGAAATATACAAGATGCCACTGCACAAATTTCGTCCAGGGTCTATTATAGGTGCTACGTCACCTTATTATTGGGCCAGGTCCATGTAATTTTGAAATACATAAGTATAGGCTGTTTTTAGAGTCTGTATGTGTGAGGAAACAAGAGATAGGGTTTTTTTCGGACCCCTTCCCCAAGGGCCATGAAATTCCCCCTATTCCTCCGTATATACAGCCCTTAGGGCGTCGTTTAGACTTTGGGTTTTGTTTAGATTAAAAGTTCGTCATAGCTGCAACTTCGCGTACTTCGTTTTTGTTCAACGACCAGACCAAGGCGTCACAGAACCCGACCTTGATCAATAAAGCTTTCATCTTATATTCACAATATCCTGATTGCAATCTTAGTTTCTTGCTTGTTCTTCGTTTGCTTGCAGGAAATAGACCTTAGTGGTCAGGTTGATCGTGCTCTGGCGTGGTCAATAACCTCTTGGAATTGGTTTAGCGACTGCTAAGGCGCGACGTCCTCACACGTTCGTAGTCGGATCATGAAAGACTACTCCTCTGAAACAATAATCACCATCTCATCGAAAGACGGGACACCTTTGCCTCTATCAAGTGGTATCAGTTTTCAGGTTGCTCGTGAGAATTTCTAGTTTTCCCTAGATTAGACTGATTTTATTACCTATTATCCAAGAAAAATCCATAGAAAAAGTTAGATCAGTTCATCCTTTGTCCAAGCCATTTTGAGCCTTTTCAATTTTGTTTTCATTGTGTGTATTATTGAATTAGCAGTTGCATCGTCGTGTCGAGTTGTTGGTCTTAGTTTCTAGTTCGTTTAAAGTTTCGAGTTATGTTCACATTAGTCAAGCCGCCGTTGCATCGTTATTCCTTCCGTTGTCCACCATCCCATCCATCAATTTTCACCTCGTGCTACCCACTGTTCATTGTCTTCATCATAGTTGAGGTCATTCACATCTTCGCTTAATCCAATTTGCATCTTATCTAGTTTGTTTTGGAAAGAGGGAGAAAGAAAAAAAGAGAAAAATAATAAAAATGTCTAAAAAAAGGAGAGAAAGAAAAAGAAAAAAGTGTGAGGAAAAAAGAGAAAAAAAAAAGAAAAAAAGAAAATTCGGATCTATCAACAGTCAATCTCACACCTGAATTTGGATTGGAATCTGTTTTGTGCATTGTTCAGTAAAATAGTCATATCTTCCTCATATGAAGTACGTTTTGGATCCGTGAGTACTCAGATTAGCTAGCGGTGAGCTGCATCTAAATAGTTGTCGAAGCAAGTTCAATATTTGACACCTCAAAATCGGCTTGTAAATAGGTCTTTCTACCCTCTGAAGTTCGCGAACACAGTTTATTCTAGTTTTTCAAGCCAGTTTTAGAATTTTTTGACTCCTTATATCAACTCGGAATTGAGTGATTCTGTTTGCGTTTGAAAGCCTGAGTTAGTGCCATTCTTGAGAAAAAATGTCAAAAAATTGGCACAAACTTTTCCAGAGGAAAGTTGGAGGGAAAGTTGTTGGTATATCCAACTTGGTAGTTGTTTCACATCATTATCTTTACTGCTATTGTGATCTTCACTTATATCTTGCTGTCTAGAGCTACTTCATTTCATTTATTGATGCTAGTTGTGCTACGTCGTGACCTCATTAGTGTTCTAGGCTCGCGTCTCTAGTCCGGTCTAGCCTAGGACCAGCACAGCACCGTCGTTGAGCGTTTATCCAACATTGCATCTCTGAATTGATTAGTGCTAATCATTTGCTACCATATATTTAAGCCTTCCAAGCTCCACATATTCCTACTTTGTGTATACGCACGTTCCCCTGGGAATCGCTTTACTCAATATTCTGAGTTATTTGACACCGCTGGTTGCCGGTCACCACCTGTTGCATGGTAAGAACTTGTAAGATATTGAGATTTGCTATACTATGAGCGTTTTACCACCACTTCCAAGTAGTTCATAGGAACATTATTTTTTTTATTTTGTTTCTTTGTTTCTACTAATCATGACAGGATCCAGAGTCAATTCATGGGCTTTGTCTATCAGGGGAGACGTGCCACCACCTTTGCAAATACCACAACTGTCACGAGAGGTGCACAAACATCCAAATGCACATGATCAGGTTAATGTTTCTATACCACCATTTAATGGTAGTTCTAGACCTGCTTTATATAATGAATGGGACTTCAACATAAATAATATATTTGCTTCACATAATTTTGATGAACATAAAAAATTTAAGCTTGCGGTTGGTTCTTTCACTGGTTATGCTTTGGTTGGTGGAGTGAATATTGTCGGTTACACCCTATTATATACCTACTACTTGGGATGATTTAAAACTTGCCATGCGACATACATTCATTCCTGCTTATTATACTCGTGGCATGATTAAAAAGTTGCAACATTTAAAACAAGGTAGTGACGCTGTAACGAAATATTATGATGATTTACAAACTACCTTGTTGCATTCCTCTTTAGAAGAAAGTGAATATGATTTTATGGACAGATTTTGGGGAGGATTAAACCGTGATATTCAAGAGATACTAATTCATGAAGAGTGTTATCCTATGGACCATTTGTTTCTCCTTGCTTGCAAAGCTGAATAGGAAATAAAATGACGTGTTGCCCACGAGGAGAACAAGCGCACGGTGCACATTCCAAGAGTTGATATGATTGTTCCTTCAACTACTAGGCATACTATGACAACCACATCCGTTATTGTCAGGACTACATCACCTCCACCATGTGACACATCACCATTGAGAGTGCCTACATCATCTGAGTTGATCATAAAAGGTAATGACAAAGGTATTGAACTTCCACCTCCACATGAGTATGATGAATACCTTGTCGATTCAGTGCACCTTGTGATGACCTACCCACTACTTTGATCACACCACCTATTTTAGAGGACTATGGTGATGATTTGACTTTGCCATGTGATCAAACAAATGCAATATCAACAATGTTGTGTGCACCCATTGAATTAATTGTTGCTGTAAAAGAACCATGTGAATCAGGGAATAGTGCAGGAATAGACCTTCGTGGTCAGGCTGATCGTACTTCCAGCACCATTAGTAACCTTAGGAGATTGGTTTAGCAATTTCTAAGGCGCAACGTCGTCCATGTTTGTAGTCGGATCGTCAAAGTCGGCTCCACCAAATCTATAGTTATCATCTCATCGAAAGATCGAGACACCCCGCCTCTATCAAGTGGTATCAGAAAATGTGGGAAAATGCTTGCCTCATATTGAATTTGCTTATAATTGTTCATTGCATTCTACTACTAAGATGTGCCCTTTTGAAATTGTGTATGGTTTTCTACCTCGTGCACCTATTTATTTTTTGCCTCTTCCATCTTCGGAGAAGGTTAATTTTGATGCTAAATAACGTACTGAATTGATTTTAAAAATGTATGAGTTAACTAAGGAAAACATTGAGCGTATTAATGCTAAATATAAACTTGCTGGAGATAAGGGTAGAAAACATGTTGTGTTTGCACCTAGAGATCTTGTTTGGTTACATTTGTGTAAGAATAGATGTAACGCCTCGTATGTAACTTGTCATATTTGTATTCCAACTCTTGCCATTTTCGGCTCTAAGTTATGATATTCCCTCGTGGTTGGGTTTTGCCTTCGTTTGGCTTTTTTCCATGTCATGCATTTCATATCATGTCATCATGTGCATCGCATTTGCATACGTGTTCGTCTCATGCATCCGAGCATTTTCCCTGTTGTCCATTTTGCATTCCGGCACTCCTACGTCCTCCAGTGTCCCTTTTTGCCTCTTTTCATGTGCGGGTTTTAAACGTTCTCGAAGTGGACCGAGATTTTCCAAGCGGCCTTGGTACACTACCGGTAGACCGCTTGTCAAGTTTCGTGCCATTTGGAGTCCGTTTGATACTCCGACGGTTAACCAAGGAACCGTAAAGGCCTCGTGTGTGTTGCATCCCAACACCCCTCCAAAGTGGTCCAAAAACCCAGCTAAACCCCCTCCATCCTCTCGGCCGTTCGATCACGATCGCGTGGCCGAAAACCGCACCTCATTTGCACTCTCCTAGCCCCCTTTAGCTATAAATAGGTCTCCCCCGTTCAAAATCGCAGACGAAACCCTAAGATTTAGCCCCTGCCGCCGCCGGACGTGTCTGTTTCTGCCGGACACGCCCGCGCCGCCGCCCGCGGCCAACCAGAGGGCGCCACGTGGCACCTTCGCCGCCACCCGCTGCCGCGGCCCAGCGAGCCCGCAGCGGGCCC
>NC_057797.1:301411255-301413534 GCF_018294505.1 Triticum aestivum
CGCCGCCTCACCGCCGTCCGCTGCCGCAGCGACTCGCCGGCGTCGCCCGCTTCCTCCACCGCCTCGCCCTCTCCCTCCTCGTCACCGGCGTCCGCCTTGTCCATCTCCGGCGAGCCCCACCGACTCCGGCCACCGTCTTCTCCCCAAGCTCCGGCGAGGATCTCGGCTGCCTCGGCTTCCGCGCCCCAATCCAGATCTGGACATTAGAGTTGACCTGATTTCCTCTCTAAGTCATTTTTTTGCATATTGTATAGTTCTGTTCATTGCACCATATCTCTGCCATCGTAGCTCCGTTTCGTGCGTGTGGCATATCAAAATGTTCATCTGGTTGTCCTCTTCATTTCATTCCATTGCACCATGCTTGTTTGAGTCCATCTTGATGCCTAAAATGTTGTTGGAAGAGTGCTTCATAATGTTAGTTCCTGATTCTTATCAGATTATGAGCATTTGTCATTTTTGCCATGATTAATGTGTGCCTCCTATGAACTTGAGCCCTACATGTGTTTTGGGCTATGCCATGCCATCTTTACAGGGGTGTATGCCATGTATTTTTGTGATCAATGTGGTGACTAGCACAAGCATGCAAAGTAGCTCTCGTGATGTTGCTGATTTCAGGGACTTAGAATTCTTCTAAGTCATTTCCCTGATGTTATTTTTATGCCATGTATTCATGTTGCTACAGAGTGATCCATGCCTCTTTTGAGCATGTTCAGTAAGGGTGATTTTGAGATATTGTTATGTTCTATCCATCCATGTCTTTGTTTGCAATTATGGAGTAACCTAGCATGACTCAATCCCGCTCTACTTTTGCTATAAATTGTTTCTGGCAGATTGTTTACGTGTTAATCAATTTTGCCAAGGTTGTTGTAGTTGATCCATGCATGCTATGAGTTGGTTCTTGCCATGGTTAGCTTCTTGAACATGTCTTCTTGCTGGGTGTATGCTTAGTTTGTCATGAAATGCCTTGTGTTGAGTGCATCGAGCTCGCAAACATGCCTACGTAACTCTGTTTTTGCCATGTCCAGTTTTCTGCCAAGTTTGAATCTGTTAACGAAACTTGCTATGTTCACATGGGTGCCATCATATCTTCTGATCCTTTTTGGCTTATGGTCAGTAAGGGACTTTTGTTATATGCTTTGAGTAGTTTCATGCCATGCCTTGTGTTGCTATGTTCTGATGCTGTAGCATGTTGTTATCTTGCTCTAAACATTGCTTCCTGATGTAAAATCCTGACATGTTATTTTCACAAAGTCTGTGAAGCTGATATCTTTTGCACTTTTGTCATGCTTGTTTGAACCTGCTATTGTGTGAATTAGCCATAGCTCACTGTTCATCTTTTGTCAAGCATCTTGAGTAGATCACTGCCATGTGCTTTGTTGCTATGTTAGAGTGCAATAGCTTAGTTTCTTGTTGCATTCTAGATGGCATCGTGCTATTAATCGCAGATTTGTGCCATTATTGTTTTGTTTGCCATTTGCAAACCGTGCATCCGATTCTAGTGATCTTTATATCGATTTCGACCGAAATCAACTCATATTTCCAGCGGCGCTCTTGGTTTGCCAAGTTGAGGCCTGGTTCAATCTTTTCCTTTCGGAGCATGCATATGCATTGCATTTTACATCCCGCATATCATGCCATGTTTTGCATCATGTTGCTTGCGCATTGCACCGTCATTGATGTGGTTCCCTTTGCTTGTGTTCTTGCTTTGGGTAGAGCCGGGAGACGAGTACGTGATCGAGGAACCCGTTGAGTACTCTTATGAGGATCAAGCTTACGTCAACTAGGAAAACTTTGTAGGCAAGATGACCATACCCTCGAAATCACTTCTATATTTGCTTGCTAGTTGCTAGCTCTATTGCTATGCCTATGCCTCTATACCTACCACATGCTTTATCATGCCTCCCACATTGCCATGTCAAACCTCTAACCCACCTTGTCCTAGCAAACCGTTGTTTGCCTATGTTACCGCTTTGCTCAACCCCTCTTATAGCGTTGCTAGTTGCAGGTGAAGATTGGAGTTTGTTCCTTATTGGAACATGTTTATTGTTGGGATATCACTGTTATATCTTGTTTATTTTAATGCATCTATATACTTGGTAAAGGGTGGAAGGCTCGGATGTTCCTTGATTTTGCGTTCCTTACGCGGTTGGGGTATAATGGGAACCCCTTGACAGTTCGCCTTGAATAAAACTCCTCCAGCAATGCCCAACCTTGGTTTTACCATTTGCCACCTAGCCTTTTTCCCTTGGGTTTCACGGACTCAAGGGTCATCTTTATTT
>NC_057797.1:301413718-301491232 GCF_018294505.1 Triticum aestivum
GTGTTGGTCCAACCTGAGCGATCTCCGGCTGTAACGCCCTCGATGCGGCTATATCTCCCATGTGTCGAAGCACGACTTAGAGGCATAACCGCATTGAAAGCAATGTCGCAAGTGAGGTAATCTTCACACAACCCATGTAATACATAAGGGAAAGAGATACATAGTTGGCTTACAATCGCCACTTCACACAATTACATGAATAAAGCAATACATCATCCAGATACAATCAAGGTCCGACTATGGAACCAAAATAAAGAAGACTACCCCAAATGCTACACAGATCCCCGATCGACCCCAACTGGGCTCCACTACTGATCAACTAGAACGAACAACACAAAGGACAAGATCTTCAAAGAGCTCCTCCTTGAGCTTGGTTGCGTCATCTGCACGAACTCATCGGCACCTGCAAACTGGTTTTGGAAGTATCTGTGAGCCACGGGGACTATTTAAGCTTATAGGAAGGGTAAAAGGTATGAGGTGGAGCTGCAGCAAGCGACTAGCATATATGGTGGCTAAACATACGCAAAAGAGAGCGAGAAGAGAAGGCAAAGCACGATCGAGAAACTATGATCAATAAGTGATCCTAGAACAACCTACGTCAAGCATTACTCCAACACCGTGTTCACTTCCCGGACTCCGCCGGAAAGAGACCATCACGGTTACACACGCGGTTGATGCATTTTAATTAAGGTCAACTTCAGGTTTTCTACAACCGGACATTAACAAATTCCCATCTGCCCATAACCGCGGGCACGGCTTTCGAAAGTTCAAATCCCTGCAGGGGAGTCCCAACTTAGCCCATGACAAGCTCTCACGGCCAACGAAAGAATAGACCTTCTCCCGAGACATTCCGATCATACTCGGTATCCCGGTTCTTCAAGACACTTCGACAAGTTAAAACCAATCCAGCAACACCGCCCGAATGTGCCGACAAATCCCGATAGGAGCTGCACATATCTCGTTCTCAGGGCACACTCAGATTGTCTTAGGTACGGGTAGGCCAGCCCAAAGTTGCCCCTGGTGGCCACCGGCAGCTGACAGGTTGGACCAACACTCGGAGGAGCACTGGCCCGGGGGGGTAAAATAATGATGACCCTCAGGAGCGCGACTCCCAAGGGAAAAGAAAAGGCTAGGTGGGAAATGGTGAAACCAAGGTTGGGCACTGCTGGAAAAGCTTTAATCAAGGCGAACTATCAAGGGGTTCCCATTATAACCCAACCGCGTAAGGAACGCAAAATCCGGGAATATAACACCGATATGATGGAAACTAGGGCGGCAAGAGTGGAACAAAACACCAGGCATAAGGCCGAGCCTTCCACCCTTTACCAAGTGTATAGATGCATTAATTAAATAAAATATATTGTGATATCCCAACAAGTAAACATGTTCCAACAAGGAACAACATCTCCATGTTCCAACAAGGAACAAACTTCAATCTTCACCTGCAACTAACAACGCTATAAGAGGGGCTGAGCAAAGTGGTAACATAGCCAATCAATGGTTTGCTAGGACTAGGTGGGTTAGAGGCTCGGTTCAACAATATGGGAGGCATGATAAGCAATTGGTAGGTATCGCAGCATAAGCATAGCAAAAAAGTGAGCAACTAGCAAGCACAGATAGAAGTGATTTCGAGGGTATGGTCATCTTGCCTGAAATCCCGCAAGGAAGAAGAATGAGTCCATGAAGCATAAAAACGGACGTAGTCAAACGGTTCCTCACAAACGTGACGTTACCGGAAACAACCCGAAGAAGCAACACCGGAAAGAAGCAAACAATCATAGTAAAACAACCACCACATAAACATGGCATGATGCACAATCAAGTATGATGCATGTCCGGTTTAATGAAGCATGGCATGACAAAGTGCACAAACAATCCTATAAATTAAGTGGAGCTCATTATGCGACGGAGTTGCATATTGAAGAAAACACCACATGACTTATTTAGTTCTCTCTCGTTTATGTACCCAACAAGATTAAATGTTGTTAGCATGGCAAGAGGTGAAACATGATGAAACTATCTAATCTAGGCAAGTTTAAATGAGGCCGGAACAACAAAACAACAAGTCCGGAAACTCATATGCATATATTAGGTTTGGTATTGTTCTGCCCTAAACACAATTTTAGAGTTTTTAAACATGCAAGATGAAAGCACCATGTTAAACTAGGCCTTTTTCTACCCCATTTACATATAAAGTTTGTTAAATTTGGAGGTACGGTTAATTAGTTATGAATTAAGTCATTTTAGCATGGCATAGGAGCAAATTTAATCAAACATCATTTTAAACATTTTAAACATAGATGAAAGTTGCATATAATTAACCTACACATAATTCTAAGCATTTTTCATATATGATTCATTTTAATACGATGCACGGTTAAAGAGTTATTATATGCATGAAGAATAGGGGCTTTTCTATAAAACTGTTTTACTGGAAAAAGATAAATTCCCAGGAACTGGGAAAAATGTAGAAGTGGGCTGAATCTAGAACAAGTCCAACATCAGGAAGGAAAGAAAAAAAGGTGGGGCGTTGGGTGGCCTCACCCATGGGCCTTGGCCCATCTTCAAAGCAGCCGGCTAGGGACAACGGGGCGGGCCTCCCAGGCCGATCGAAGCAGGGGGCGCTGAGCCTGTGCGTCGCGGTCAACTGGAGCGGCGCACGTTCGTCCTCGCGTGGTCGAAGCAGAAGGGGTCGGGGCGAAGCAGAACAACGCGGCAGGCGCCGGTGACCGGGATCGGAAATCCGGCGAGCGGGGCGAAGGGACGGATCCGGGTGCTGGATGGCGTTGAAGGCCGACGGAGGGGAGTCCAGGCGGGGTCGAGGCAGAGGCGGCGTCCTCTGTCTGGACTGCTGTCGTTCGACGCATCGGAAGCAGAGAAGCGGCGACGGTGGGTTATCAACGGGAACGGGGTCGGAGAAGGTCGTGGGGGTCGGGAAAAGGCGCGGCGGCGGTGATCCCCTCCAGATCCGGCGCGGCTTGGGGCTTGGCAAGCTCGCACGAGGTCAGAAATAGAGAACGGCGACTCCTGTCCATGCCGTCGGGGCAAAGCTCCTTTGGGTTCCTACGGAAGCAAGAGAAGGAGAGAGAGGGGGATTAGAGCAGAGGAGGGAGGAGAAGGCAGGAAAAAAAGAAGAATGGCGCAGGTGAGGGCGATGGCCTGGCCATGGTCGTCGACGCGATGAGGTCTCGGGCGCGAGGTGACTGGCGAGCGGCGCTGGCTGGTTGCGTACAGAAAAAGAAGTGGGTTGGATGGATCCCGAGGGAGAAGGGACAAGAGTGGCGGCGGCGCTAGGAATTAGGGAGTATGGGACAACTCTCCTTAATTTTATGGTTGGTCTGAATATATAGCAGACGGAAGGGGTTTTTAGGTGCGTCCGATCGTCATCGGATGGCCCCGGGTCAAATGAGTAGTCAAAAGAAGAAGCGAAAGAAGTATCGTGGTATTTCAGGGTTGATCTGGACTCAACTGTTACGACTGAGGGGGCCGGGTTAGGGGGTATCTCGTCCCTCCGATTAAAATCGGACGTCGCTAAAAAATATATTAGGAAGTCCAATTAACAAAACGGGGATGTTTTGTAGATGTTTGGGGATGATCCGGACACGACGGTAGCGACAGTCCGGGTCGGGTCCGGGACAGCTTTCGGGCGCGCGCGCGAGGAGAGCCGCGGGCTGACGAGAGAGGTTAGGTTGGGCATGGCGGTAGGTAGTGGGCTGTGTAGACGTTCTCGAGCTGAGAGAAGAGAAGAGAGGGAGGCCCGGCAACAGTTTTCGGAGACCGAAAACGTCCGACGTTAGACCGGCTATACTGCCGCTATAGTTATCCGTTGGGGCGTCAAACGGACTCCGAACGCGATGAAACTTGGCAGGCGGCCTACCTACAACAAAACAATACCGCACGCCAACTTTCATCCCATTCCGAGAACATTTTCCGGCCACTTATAAAATACTATTTCGGACATGACTCGGGCGCGTGCAAGTGTGTCTGGGCTCAGAACGGACAACGGAAGGAACGAGGAGGCCAGGACGGATGCAAGTTTTAAAACATGATGATGCAATGCACATGATGACATGACAAGATGCAACACGCAAGCGAATGACAAGGCAACAACAACGAATAACTGGGGAACACCTGGCACATCGTTCTCGGGGTGTTACACCGGCGCCCCTTGGGCAACCAGGGTCTATGCCAACCCGACGTCTGGCTCATCCGGTGTGCCCTGAGAATGAGATACGTGCGACTCCTATCGGGATTTGTCGGCACATCGGGCGGCTTTGCTGGTCTTGTTTTACCATTGTCAAAATGTCTTGTAACCGGGATTCCGAGTCTGATCGGGTCGTCCTGGAAGAAGGAATATCCTTCGTTGACCGTGAGAGCTTGTGATGGGCTAAGTTGGGACACCCCTGCGGGGTTTTGAACTTTCGAAAGTCGTGCCCACGGTTATGGGCAGATGGGAATTTGTTAATGTTCGGCTGTAGAAAACTTGAAACTTAACTTAATTTAAAATGAATCAACAGCGTGTCTAGCCGTGATGGTCTCTTTTCGGCGGAGTCCGGGAAGAGAACACGGTCTCGTGTTATGCTTGAACGTAAGTAGTTCTAGGATCACTTCTTGATCTTTTTAGCTTCTCGACCGTGCTTTGCCTTCTCTTCTCGCTCTCTTTTGCGTAAGTTAGCCAGCATATATGCTAGTGCTTGCTGCAGCTCCACCTCACTACCTTTTCCTTCCCATAAGCTTAAATAGTCTTGATCGCGAGGGTGTGAGATTGCTGAGTCCCCGTGACTCACAAATTACTTCCAAAACCAGATGCAGGTGCCGATGATACCATTCTAGGGGATGCGACTGAACTCAAGTGGGAGTTCGACGAGGATTCAGGACGTTACTACGTTTCCTTTCCAGACGATCAGTAGTGGAGCCCAGTTGGGACGATCGGGGATCTTATGCATTTGGGGTTGTCTTTATTTTTGGTTCCGTAGTCGGACCTTGTTTGTATCTGGATGATGTAATGCTATATTAATGTATTGTGTGAAGTGGCGATTGTAAGCCAACTCTGTACCTCTTTCTTATTCAGTACATGGGCTGTGTAAAGATTACCCCTCTTGCGACATGTCTACAATGCGGTTATGCCTCTAAGTCATGCTCCGACACGTGGGAGATATAGCCGCATCGTGGGTGTTACAATAAATTTCCTAATTTGCGCAAATCACAGCTAATGCCACATGCTGATGGTCCTTTTAAGGTGTTAGAGAGAATAAATGATAATGCATATAAAATTGAGCTACCTGCAGATTTTGGGGTTAGTCCCACTTTTAACATTGCAGATTTGAAGCCTTATTTGGGTGAGGAAGATGAGCTTCCGTCGAGGACAACTTCTTTTCAAGAAGGCGAGGATGATGAGGACATCAATACCATCGTTACACCCACAGCCCCTGCTACTATACACATTGGACCAATTACTAGAGCTCATGCACGCCAATTAAATTACCAGGTACTTTCATTTCTTGGTAATGATTCTAATGTTCATGAGAATATGATGCTGCCTAAATTGGATACATTTGTTTTACTTAGAAATGAAAGGCCTAGCTTGGAGAAGGATGAACATTGGAGCAACAACAAGCATGGAGATGATGGCATGCGCAAAGGAAACAAGAACGGAGTTTCAAGTGATGATTTCAGGACTTTGAAGCCACCGTGATGAGTGCATGAAGTGTTGGACGAAATATACAAGATGTCACTTCACAAATTTCGTCTAGAGTCTATTATAAGTGTTGTGTAACCTTATTATTGGGCCAGGCCCATGTAATTTCGAAATACATAAGTATAGGCTGTTTTTAGAGTCCGTATGTGTGGGGAAACAAGAGATAGGGTTGGTTTCTGACCCCTTCCCCAAGGGCCACGAAATTCACCCTATTCCTCCATATATACAACCCTTAGGGCATCATTTAAACTTTGGGTTTTGTTTAGATTAAAGTTCCCCATAGTTGCAACTTCGCGTACTTCGTTTGTGTTCAACGACCAGACCAAGATGCCACAGAACCCCACCTTGATCAATAAAGCTTTCATCTTATATTCGTAATATCCATATTGCAATCTTAGTTTCTTGCTTGTTCTTCGTTTGCTTGGAGGAAATAGACCTTCGTGGTCATGTTGATCGTGCTCCAGTGTGGTCAATAACCTCTTGGAGTTGGTTTAGTGATTGCTAAGGCGTGACGTCCTCGCTTGTTCGTAGTCAGTATTGTGAAAGTCTACTACTCCGAAAAGATAATCACCATCTCATCGAAAGACGGGATACCTTTGCCTCTATCACTGTTTCCCGCCACTCCTCCCATCAGTTTCCCGCCTCTTCTCCCATCAGTTTCCCGCTGCCAGTGTTAGTGCTCATAGAAGGCTAGGCGGCGACACACCGGCAATGTAAATATTGTACACAGTTTCTAGAAGCACAAACATGTGTGATAGTAGGGAGTAGGTCCCATTGGGTGACCAGCGTGAAACACCTTAAAGGCAAGGAGGCAATTCTTATCAAAAAGGGGTGGCTTCCCATCCGCTAACCTAGTCGAATAGAACACAGAAGTTAAGCGTGTTGGGGCTGGAGTAGTCTAAGGATGGGTGACCCGGTGGGAAGTTGCATATCCCAAGCTTCATTAAAGCGCCATGATACGGTCATTATAGACATTTATCATCTAAATGTATCTGTAGTGACATGTCATGATGATTATATAAACCTTGGGATCCTTCTTTTGGTAATTTGTAGAATATGTTTTTATTAGTTATTTTTTTGTTCTTAGAAATCGAAGAATGGTCTACATCTGTAGGCCCACACAAAGTATCCCTTTGACCCAATGCACGAGAAGGGTTTCCTCTTTGCTCTTTGTGCTATGTTAGAGCAAATCAAGTTTCATCACATGCCTTGGACAACAACCCCTACCCCCCCCCCCACCCGCCTCGAAGTTGCGGAACCGACATCGTACGTCTTTAACCTGGTTGGGGGTACGATTTTTAGTTTGTAATGTTACTAGTGTAGTTGGTGCCCCATCGAATTTGTGCATTCGGGATTTGAACAAATGACACACCAGACCCATACATTTTTTAGTTGATGCATGCAGGGTATAGGGGGTGTTCTGATCGAGCACGTCTCCCTTATGCGGTTTAATAGACGCGCTTATATATGTGGGCTCCCCGAGGTCTATATATATATCATCCTTGACCGATAACGGGGGGCGCACAATCTATACCTTTGACCCAACATATGAGAAGGGTTTGACCATGATGGTTTCCTATTGCTATGTGTGCCATATTAGATCAAATAAAGTTTGAGCGCATGCATTGGATGACACCCCCCCTCCCGCCTCGAAGTTGGGGAGCCGACATTGTATGTATTGAACCTGGCTTGGGGTATGGTACAGTGTTCGGTTTGTAATGTAGTTGGTGCCCCATCGAAGTTGTGCATTGGGTATTTGAACACATCACACACCCCTCATACATATTTTCGGGCTGCATGCAGTGTATAGGGGGTCTTCTAATCGACCACGTCTCCCTTGTGCGGTTTTTTGTGACGACATGCATATCTGTGGGCTCCCCGGGTGTATATATATAATCCCCTTTGACCGATAACAAGGGGTATGTGTTGGCCATGAATGGATTCCTCCTAGTTCATGTTAGAGCTGGTCACCGTCACATGTCATTCAAGCAAAGTTTGAGCTCATGTGTTGTCAGGATTCCCTCCCACACGCTCGGATTGGTGGGTTGGACCGACACCATACCTGCGTATTTTGTCCTTAATTACATGGCTTTCATGGTGCACTACAAAAAAAAAGACACATCTGTGACATTTTGGGCCGAACGAAAAAAAATTATGTCATACATATGACACTTCTATGACGATAATTGTGACAAAACCCGGTATCATCATAGATGTGGTGGGCTCCTACTTCTATGACAAAAAATCATGATAGAAAATGGGATTTTCGTCCTGGGCAGGCCGGAGACGCAGCTGCATGACATTCTTTGGGCCATCCATGACGGGAAAAACCGTGGTAGAAGCGAGGGCGAGGAAAATTCAGGGGAGTTCCCGGTTACGGTGGGAGCTCGGGGGCCGAGCGATGTGCGTTTCTCTCGTACACGTACGCGCGTGTGTGCGAGGCGTTGGCTCTAACTGAACCCGAGCGAGGCGTTGGCCTCTAACTGAACCCGAGCGATTGCACTGCAGGCTACGCGTTACTGAACCGGAGCGATCGATCGATGGCTGTTAACTAAGCCTGATCGAGTGATTCCTTCGCTACTGCTGCTAACAGAAGCCGATCGATTGGATGAACAGTGAGCATTGCAGGGGGGTGGATGAACAGTGAGCGGTGGCGTTGCCTCTGGATGAACAGGACCCCGTGGTGTGGAGGGCTGGATGAACAGTAGACGGTGGTGGGGTGGTTGAACAGTAGCCGGTGGAGTAGCGCGCGGTGGAGGCTGGATGAACAGGAGCCCTTGGAGGCTGGAGGAGGTCGACGGTAGCCCATGGAGGCTGGAGGAGGTCGACGGTGGAGATGAACAGTATCCCATGGAGTCCCGTTTTGCGGTATGCCACACCCCTCCCGATGAACAGGACCCCTGTTTCGACCGTAGGAGGTCCATTTCGTCCGTTTTGCGGTACGCCACACCCCTCTCGATCAACAGGACCCCGTTTCGACCGTAGGAAGTCCGTTTCCTTCGTTTTGCGGTACGCCACACCCCTCCAGATCAACAGGATCCCTGTTTCGACCATAGGAGGTATGTTTCCTCTATTCTGCGGTACGCTAGGCCTCGTTTCCATCGCCTGTTCCGTCCAAGCCCTCCCGATGAACACGACCATGCATTCCGTTCCGGCCCAGTCGGTCGGCTCCCACGCGTTCCGTTGCCTCCCGATGAACACGACGCATTCCGTTGCCTCCCAATGAACACGACGCATTCCGTTGCCTCCCCATGAACACGACGCATTCCGTTGCCTCCCCATGAACACGACGCGTTCCGTTACCTCCCTGTGAACATGATGACGACGCTGTTTCTCCATTCCGACCCAGCCATGTACACGAGCCCTGGTCGTACGTATGCGCGAGTAGGCGTTCGAGACCCTGCCCGTATGTACACATATGTGGCCGTATTTTCTTTTTTGCACCCTGGCCGCTGTACGTACGTGTACATCCTACGTGCGCACCTCTAGTACGACACGTGTGCCCCTCTACATCGACCAGTATGTACGTACACGTTCGCGACCAGAATGACAATGCTACGTACGCTTCGACCAGGTGGGTCCCGACTGTCAGGCACTTCCTTGCCTATGAAGATGTAGCTGGTGGAACCCAGCAGTCAGGGGGGCGAATCGTTTTGTTTTTTTTGCCCGGACACACTTCCTTGCGTGCGAAGGTGTAGCTGCTGGGTCCCAGCAGTCAGGGGGCGAATCGTTTTTTTTGCTTGGACGCACTTCCTTGCGTGCGAAGGTGTAGCTGGTGGGTCCCAGCAGTCGGGGGCGAATCTTTTTTTTTCAGACGCACTTCCTTGCGTGCGAAGATGTAGCTAGTGGGTCCCAGCAGTCAGGGGGGCGAATCGTTTTTTTCGGATGCACTTCCTTGCGTGCGAAGATGTAGCTCGTGGGTCCCAGCAGTCAGGGGGCGAATCATTTTTTTGTGAAATACGGTGGCCTGTCCGGTGGGTCCCCGCTGTCGGGTGGAGGAATAATTATTTTGCGCGTAATAAGGAGGCACTTCCTTGCGGCTGCCATGGACCCAGCTGTTAGCCTCTCCACGTACAGTCCACGTCCGATGGAAGTCGTTCCTTGACCACGTTGACCACGCCGCGCCGAGAGCACCAGGGCGGTGGATGACGGCGAGGCCTAGGAAGGGGACGACATGGAGCCTGGGAAGACGCGGCAGTGGATGCACATGCGGAGAGGAGTACGAGGGTTCACTGGTTCGGCTGCGCTGCCATCGCCGCAGAATAACAGGGGGTGCGGGTGTGGGAGTAGTGGGGGGAGTGAGGCCTCCGCGGCAGCACAGCCGGCCACGGGAGGCAGGAGAAGGCGGCACGACTGGCGCTGCTTTGGGCGGCTGGAGCAAGAAGACCAAAGGTTGAAGAAGCACGACGGCCGTTGGATGGACATCGTACGGTCACTGCAGCTAGAATCGTTTATATTGACTGAGTTGACAAAGCCCTTGGTACGTCAACTTAGTAGGCCCACAGGTCAGCTTCCGAAATGGTGCGCACCAGATGTCGGGGGAAGGAATCATTTTTTGGGCGGCTGAAGCTAGAATATCCGAGATTGAAGAAGAAGCACGGCATCCGTTAGATGGACATCCAACGACCACTGTTGCTAGAACCGTGTGTAGACTATAAGTTGACAAAGCCTTGCATACGCGTCAACTCTGTTTTTTTAGGGGACGCATCAACTTAGTAAGGCCAGAAGTGTGTGGCAGAGAACTTATAGCCCATTTGAGATTTGTAAGAATGTTTAGCCCATTTTTGAATTCTAATGGAGTTTACTACAACCCATTTACAGTTTGTTAAAAGTACAGACCATTTCAACCAACCGTTCAAAACAGAATTCAATAAAATATCCCATATTTTGATGGGATCCGAAATATTTTTATCCCGAAATTTCTAGTCAGATTAAATACAATTTCAATATAAATTTATATTATGTAAAAATCCAACAAAACATTACGCTCACAACAATTAATGAAATTAAAATTTTCAATATCCAAAAATAATATTTTATAAAGCACGTGTTTGGTGCATTTTTTTATAGTTACTGCCCAGTTTTTATAATTACATCCCATTTATTATTTCTTAAAGCCCATTTTCTTGTTAAGCCTAATGCATCCCTCCTAGGAAAGATTTGCAGACCAGCGGGGCGGAGAATAACAACTTGACCTTGCCTAGGTATTCCTAAAAAAAGTATAGCTGGGCTAGCCATTTTCAGCTGGAAAAAAATAATAATATCTGGGCTGGATATCTGGCCTGGGCTAGACGGGCCACAGCCCGCCCAGTTAATACCAGCAGCGATGTTTTCGTTGTTGTTCAGAGGAGAAAAATTAATATGTGGGCTAAACATCGAAAAACTCTGCAGTGCTCACACCTCAAAAACACAAATACTGCTCGAGCTGCTTGGACCCAGCTGTCGGCCGCTTCTTGTGCAATTCTCTCGTTTATTGACTACTACATAGGTTGACAATGGTGTGGGACCGTGATGTCAGGAAACCAGGAGGAAGCAAAATAAATTATAGTTTTATTGAAGATGCCAATAGCAATGGAGATGAAGAGAAAGAGACCACACCAAGACATACACAAATAAAATGCACATGCAACAACATGCAAGAAGATCATGAAACAATGCAAAATATGACAAAGGCATTTGACATGATCATGGCATAGACATATAGGAATGAAATATGCAAAAATAAATATGATAATGCAACAAACATAAAAAACACACATCAACAACTAAAATAAAAGGAAGGGCAACTGAAGCGTCGGTCTCGGGGCATCACAACACTCCACCACTACAAGAGGATCTCGTCCTGAGATCTAGAATGGCACCGAAGGGAAAACGGAAGAGGAAGAGAACAGGTAAAACTAATTTGCTTCTTTGACAAACGAGTGAAACCAATGAAGCTTGAGATGTTGAACAAATTGAAAGAAAGAATGCAACGGAAATGAACAAAGTTGAAAGCACTCCTTTAGGAAAAGAGGAACAAGGAAGAACAAATTTGGACAACACTCTAGTTGAAAAGAGGTGCAAGACTTGATAAGGAGAAAAGAACTTTAGCAGAGGGCACAACACTCCGGTTAAATGGATAAGCATGAAAAGAACACGATCCTCACCATTCAAGATGATGAGAGAAAAGAGCAACATCACAATGCCTCCGGAAGAAAAGAAAGAATGGAATGGCATGAACGGAGGGAAACAAGGTCTTGAGAGAGCACGCTTACAACAAATGCTAGAACAGAGTTGTTGGATTAACCACAACGAAAGGATAAGCTTTAAGTGGGCTTATGGAAAACATCTCAAAGCTGAGGTGAAATTCTGCCACTAACGGAAACAAAAGATTAGATTGACATCAACAAGGAGATGAGAAGCTTATCTCACCGGAAGGATAAATAAATTACTTGGGTCATTTATTAGCACCATAAATAGCAACAATCCTTAGGAAAAGCTTTAGGTGAAATATAACCCAAGATAACTCCAAGGAAGAAAATGATGGGTTTAAATACCTCATTCTTAACAACTGTGAATCATGAAACACGAAGGAAAATTGTCAAGAATGGCATATCACCATCCCAAAAGATAAGGTAGAAATAATTGCGCTTTGGAATGCAAGATGAAGAATGATTGAACACCCCTGAAAAGAATCTCGATGAACCCTTCGAGAAGGAATTAAATCCTTGATAAACCATCATGTAGAGCCTCCATGAAGAACTCCGGTAATAAAAGAATGATCAAACGAAAGGAAAGAGAAGTTGAAAACACAAGGTGAATCCTTGTAATGATTTAGATGGATCTCTATGGTGATATAATTGCGAGAGCTTGGAACTCCGGGAAAGAAAGATGAGCGCTTGAAACCAAGAATTTAACCATCGTGAACAAAATCTGGAAGAAGGGATTAACATATGGATGAAACAAGAATAAGAATTAAATTATGCTTATCCTTCACCAGTTTAAATTGATGACAAGCAATGGATTTGGCATACTACTTATTTTCGTAGAAAGGATTAAGAAAGATATAGCGCAAACTTGAGAAGGTCTTCAACGAACCACCGATAGGCTTGAAATAACGAATAAATTGATATGATAACCAAGGAAGAGATCTTGAACGAACCACCGTATGAATTGAAAATGAATGAAGAAAAGATAAGGAACACCGGGTAGAATTAGAAAACAAATGACGATACTTGACAGAATTTGATACATGAGAGTGAAGAGGTCACGAGATGATAAGAGAATACTTGAATGATGCACCGGTATGATTTGAAGAACGAGAGCTGAAGGCTGAGAATGAATAAATCTTCTGAAATGATGGGCTCCGGAGAATCAAACTGAAAAGACTCATGAATTGCACTGGATAGGTGAAAAGAATTCTCACAATCGAAAATAATTATGAGAGGATGGCACCAAGCTAGAATCATGAATCTTTGAGAGAACGGATAAGATTTGGAGGAAAAACTCTTCTTCGGTCTTCAAAATCCGAGAATGACGACGAGAAACACCGTCATGACTTGTTTAGACACTCCGGTTGAATCAAAAGCGAAGAGGTTGAACCAACGATGAAAAGAATTTGAAAGATCTTGGAGAAAGATACTTGACTGATGACAATTCATTCTTACGTCAAACTTGGAAAAGAATTTGAGAGTAACTTCGTGAAGATTAGAAGAGTCAGGTAAGATCCTGGGAAAAGACTTGTGGGTTAGGGCCTACGTAAGAGAAACACCGTTGAACGATTTAAAAGAGCGATTCGTGCCGGTTGAATTAAATGGCTTGAAAGAGATATCAATCTTGAAAGAGCTTGAACGAATGCAGAGTGGAAACACGAATCTTTGAGATATCTCGAAAGATCTTGAACAATTGAATAGCAAGCGAGGAATGATTATGAGGTGCACCGGTATGGGAAAATATTTGAAATAAGGAAAAGGGATATGATCAACACCAAAAGCTTGATTTGAATCCACCGGAGAAGATAAAAGAAACGAATGAAGTACATCTTCACAAGAACCACCGGGTAAGAACATTTGATTGAAAAGAATGAAGAGACTTCACAAGAATAAAAATGGATACTTGATTAAGAAATCTGAGTCCTCAAAGAAAAAGGGTGGGTTGGCGGGAAAACAAAGTGAGCTTGGGACGAATGAAATGAACACCGTTGAGAAGAACTAATAATTGATCTTGCTAATGTTGAAATGATCGGATCCACTTGAAGAGAAACATGCCGGTTGAAAAAGAATTAACATAACAACCTCGATGATCAAGAAGGATTAGTACTGACATAGAAATATGAGAACACCACTTAGGAAAGGTATGGAATCAACATTTTACATTGAAGCAACTCGAATACCACAAACCAAAACAAAAAAAGGATTGGCTTGCAGAATAAGCCGGAACAAACATATGATAGATATTTCATCCGAAGTTTTCGTGGTGGGGCCCACACGGGCTCGATCGTACAGCACCATCATGTATAAGGCAGTGCACATGACATACGAAGCGTCCCCGAGTCAGCATAGCCAAGGACTCTTTAAGACACTACGACACCACTATAAAACAAACCGTGGATAGGTGGACCACTAGACGTCGAACCCCAATTTCATATCATACATCTGTCAGAAAGATATCCTGTGAGCTACTTGAATTCCCACTTATAAACTCCCGAAATTTTCTGGTTATGCAATCAGGTGTTGGGGATACAGGGGAAGCATAATATCTCACCCAAAACTAGCAAATCCTACATCCAGATGTATCCATCCTTCAACACATAACCAAGAAACCTTCGGAAATCATTTACCTCAACCTTCGAAAAGCATCTGTTATACGAGTTATGGCAATACTCCCGAACTCCCGCCCCAGTACTGGGTGGCATCGAGGTTATCTCACCAACAACTGCATAAAAGAGATTTTCGATGTCGGCGAAACTCGGGTATTCCAGAACCGCAACGATAAAATTGTGACGACAACACCTCGGAGCTCAACTCCCCGGGACACTGCCACAACCCCTAAATGTCAGGAGGCACCAAGAACAATGTTCTCGTCACATAACCATCGAAACGATTCCAACATACCCACGTGATCCTAAAAAAATTTAGTGAAATTTGAGAAGAGAAGAGTCAAAACTCTACGTCAGGAGGCCTCACCAGAGCGACGAAGGGACTGAGGAGTAAAAAGAATCCTACTCTCTAATATATATAATCCTATAAGACTCAAAACATTTTTCTAGACACAACAACGTCAGCGATTCGATCAAGCACGGGGCTCCTAAGTCGGGGAAGGCTCTGATTACCAACTTGTAACACCCATGATGCGGCTATATCTCCCACGTGTCGGAGCACGACTTAGAGGCATAACCGCATAGTAGGCATGTCGCAAGAGGGGTAATCTTTACACATCCCATGTACTGAATATGAAAGGGATAAAGAGTTGGCTTACAATCGCCGCTTCACACAATACATAAATATAGCATTACATCATCCAGATACATTCAAGGTCCGACTACGAAACCAAATAAAGAAACACAACCCCAAATGCTAGATCCCCGATCGCCCCGACTGGGCTCCACTACTAATCAACTGGAAACGAAACAAACACCCGCGAACAAGATCTTCATCGAGCTCCCACCTAAGCTGGGTTGCGTCATCTGCACTGGCATCATCGGCACCTGCAAACTGTTTGGAAGTATCTGTGAGTCACGAGGACTCAGCAATCTCACACCGGCGAGATCAATACTATTTAAGCTGATGGGTAGGAAAAGGTAGTGAGGTCGAGCTGCAGCAGGCACTAGCATATTGAAGGAAATATGCCCTAGAGGCAATAATAAAGTTATTATTTATTTCCTTATATCATGATAAATGTTTATTATTCATGCTAGAATTGTATTAACCGGAAACATAATACTTGTGTGAATACATAGACAAACAAAGTGTCACTAGTATGCCTCTACTTGACTAGCTCGTTAATCGAAAATGTTTATGTTTCCTAACCATAAACAAAAGAGTTGTTATTTGATTAACGGGATCACATCATTAGGAGAATGATGTGATTGACATGACCCATTCCATTAGCTTAGCACCCGATCGTTTAGTATGTTGCTATTGCTTTCTTCATGACTTATACATGTTCCTATGACTATGAGATTATGCAACTCCCGTTTGCCGGAGGAACACTTTGTGTGCTACCAAGCATCACAACGTAATTGGGTGATTATAAAGGAGCTCTACAGGTGTCTCCAAAGGTACATGTTGGGTTGGCGTATTTCGAGATTAGGATTTGTCACTCCGATTGTCGGAGAGGTATCTCTGGGCCCTCTCGGTAATGCACATCACATAAGCCTTGCAAGCATTGCAACTAATGAGTTAGTTGTGAGATGATGTATTACGGAATGAGTAAAGAGACTTGCCGGTAACGAGATTGAACTAGGTATTAAGATACCGACGATCGAATCTCGGGCAAGTAACGTACCGATGACAAAGGGAACAATGTATGTTGTTATGCGGTCTGACCGATAAAGATCTTTGTAGAATATGTAGGAGCCAATATGAGCATCCAGGTTCCGCTATTGGTTATTGACCAGAGACATGTCTCGGTCATGTCTACATTGTTCTCGAACCCGTAGGGTCCGCACGCTTAAGGTTTCGATGACAGTTATATTATGAGTTTATGAGTTTTGATGTACCAAAGTTAGTTCGGAGTCCCGGATGTGATCACGGACATGACGAGGAGTCTCGAAATGGTCGAGACATAAAGATTGATATATTGGACGGCTATATTCGGACACCGGAAGTGTTCCGGGTGATTTCGGAGAAAACCGGAGAGCCGGAGGGTTACCGGAACCCCCTCGGGAGATGTAATGGGCCATATGGGCCTTAGTGGAAAGAGAGAGGGGCATCCAAAGGTGGGCCGCGCGCCTCCTCCCCCTGGTCCGAATTGGACTAGGAGAGGGGGGGCGGCGCCCCCCTTTCCCTCTCCCTCCCCACTTCTTTCCCCCTCCTAGTAGGAGTCCTACTCCTACTAGGAGGAGGACTCCTCCTTGGCGTGCCTATAGGGCCGGCCGGCCTCCTCCCTTGCTCCTTTATATACGGGGGCAGGGGGCACCCCTAGAGACACAAGTTGATCCACGTGATCATATTCTTAGCCGTGTGCGGTGCCCCCTTCCACCATAGTCCTCGATAATATTGTAGCGGTGCTTAGGCGAAGCCCAGCGACGGTAATACATCAAGATCGTCACCACGCCGTCGTGCTGACGGAACTCTTCCCCGACATTTGCTGGATCAGAGTCCGGGGATCGTCATCGAGCTGAACGTGTGCTAGAACTCGGAGGTGCCGTAGTTTCGGTGCTTGATCGATCGGGCCGTGGAGACGTACGACTACTTCAACCAAGTTAACGCTTCCATTGTCGATCTACAAGGGTACGTAGATCACACTCTCCCCCTCTCGTTTCTATGCATCACCATGATCTTGCGTGTGCGTAGGAAATTTTTTGAAATTACTACGAAACCCAACAGTGGCATCCGAGCCTAGGTTTTATATGTTGATGTTATATGCACGAGTAGAACACAAGTGAGTTGTGGGCGATATAAGTCATACTGCTTACCAGCATGTCATACTTTGGTTCGGCGGTATTGTTGGATGAAGCGGCCCGGACCGACATTACGCGTACGCTTACGCGAGACCGGTTCTCCCGACGTGCTTTGCACATAGGTGGCTTGCGGGTGACAGTTTCTCCAACTTTAGTTGAACCGAGTGTGGCTACGCCCGGTCCTTGCAAATGTTAAAACAGCACCAACTTGACAAACTATCGTTGTGGTTTTGATGCGTAGGTAAGATTGTTTCTTGCTTAAGCCCGTAGCAGCCATGTAAAACTTGCAACAACAAAGTAGAGGACGTCTAACTTGTTTTTGCAGGGCATGTTGTGATGTGATATGGTCAAGACATGATGCTAAATTTTATTGTATGAGATGATCATGTTTTGTAACCAAGTTATCGGCAACTGGCAGTAGCCATATGGTTGTCGCTTTATTGTATGCAATGCAATTGCGCTGTAATGCTTTACTTTATCACTAAGCGGTAGCGATAGTCGTGGAAGCATAAGATTGGCGAGACGACAATGATGCTACGATGGTGATCAAGGTGTCGCGCCGATGACGATGGTGATCACGATGGTGCTTCGAAGATGGAATCACAAGCACGAGATGATGATGGCCATATCATATCACTTATATTGATTGCATGTGATGTTTATCTTTTATGCATCTTATCTTGCTTTGATTGACGGTAGCATTTTAAGATGATCTCTCACTAATTATCAAGAAGTGTTCTCCCTGAGTATGCACCGTTGCGAAAGTTCTTCGTGCTGAGACACCACGTGATGATCGGGTGTGATAGGCTCTACGTTCATATACAACGGGTGCAAAACAGTTGCACACGCAGAATACTCAGGTTATACTTGACGAGCCAAGCATATACAGATATGGCCTCGGAACACAGAGACCGAAAGGTCGAGCGTGAATCATATAGTAGATATGATCAACATAGTGATGTTCACTAATGAAACTACTCCATCTCACGTGATGATCGGACATGGTTTAGTTGATTTGGATCACGTGATCACTTAGAGGATTAGAGGGATGTCTATCTAAGTGGGAGTTCTTAAGTAATATGATTAAATTGAACTTAAATTTATCATGAACTTAGTCCTGTTAGTATTTTTCAAATTATGTTGTAGATCAATAGCTCGCGTTGTTGCTTCCCTGTGTTTATTTTGATATGTTCCAAGAGAAAATTGTGTTGAAAGATGTTAGTAGCAATGATGCGGATTGGATCCGTGATCTGAGGTTTATCCTCATTGCTGCACAAAAGAATTATGTCCTTGATGCACCGCTAGGTGACGGACCTATTGCAGGAGCAGATGCAGACGTTATGAACGTTTGGCTAGCTCAATATGATGACTACTTGATAGTTTAGTGCACCATGCTTAATGGCTTAGAATCGGGACTTCAAAGACGTTTTGAATGTCATGGATCATATGAGATGTTCCAGGAGTTGAAGTTAATATTTCAAGCAAATACCCGAGTTGAGAGATATGAAGTCTCCAACAAGTTCTATAGCTAAAAGATGGAGGAGAATCGCTCAACTAGTGAGCATGTGCTCAGATTGTCTGAGTACTACAATCGCTTGAATCAAGTGGGAGTTAATCTTCCAGATAAGATAGTGATTGACAGAATTCTCTAGTCACCATCACCAAGTTAGTAGAACTTCGTGATGAACTATGATATGCAAGGGATAACGGAAACGATTCCCAAGCTCTTCATAATGCGGAAATTGACGAAGGTAGAAATCGAGAAAAACATCAAGTGTTGATGGTAGACAAGACCACTAGTTTCAAGAAAAGGGCAGAGGGAAGAAGGGGAACTTCAAGAAGAACAACAAGCAAGTTGCTGCTCAAGTGAAGAAGCCCAAGTCTGGTCCTAAGCCTGAGACTAAGTGCTTCTACTGCAAAGGGACTGGTCACTGGAAGCGGAACTACACCAAGTGATTGGCGGATAAGAAGGATGGCAAAGTGAACATAAGTATGTTTGATATACATGTTATTGATGTGTACTTTACTAGTGTTTATAGCAACCCCTCAGTATTTGATACTAGTTCAGTTGCTAAGATTAGTAACTCGAAACGGGAGTTGCAGAATAAACAGAGACTAGTTAAGGGTGAAGTGACGATGTGTGTTGGAAGTGGTTCCAAGATTGATATGATCATCATCGCACACTCCCTATAATTTCGGGATAAGTGTTGAACCTAAATAAGTGTTATTTGGTGTTTGCATTGAGCATGAATATGATTTGATCATGTTTATTGTAATACAGTTATTCATTTAAGTAAGAGAATAAATTGTTGTTCTGTTTACAGGAATAAAACCTTATATGGTTACACACCCAGTGAAAATAGTTCATTGGATCTCGATCATAGTGATACACATAATCATAATATTGAAACCAAAAGATGCAAAATTAATAATGATAGTGCAACTTATTTGTGGCACTGCCGTTTAGGTCATATTGGTGTAAAGCGCATGAAGAAACTCCATGCTGATGGGCTTTTGGAATCACTTGATTATGAATCAGTTGATGCTTGCGAACCATGCCTCATGGGCAAGATGACTAAGACTCTGTTCTTCGGAACAATGGAGCGAGCAACAGATTTGTTGGAAATAATACATACTGATGTATGAGATCCGATGAGTGTTAAGGCTCGCGGCGGGTATCATTATTTTCTGACCTTCACAGATGATTTGAGCAGATATGGGTATATCTACTTAATGAAACACAAGTCTGAAATATTTGAAAAGTTCAAAGAATTTCAGAGTGAAGTGGAGAATCATCGTAACAAGAAAATAAAAGTTTCTATGATATGATCGCAGAGGTAAAATATTTGAGTTACGAGTTTGGCCTTCAGTTAAAACAATGTGAAATAGTTTTACTACTCACGCCACCTGGAACACCACAGCATAATGGTGTGTCCGAACATTATAACCGTACTTCATTAGATATGGTGCGATCTATGATGTCTCTTATCGATCTACCACTATCGTTTTGGGGTTATGCATTAAAGACAGCTGCATTCACGTTTAAAAGGGCACCATCTAAGTCCGTTGAGATGACACAATCTGAACTGTGGTTTGGCAAGAAACCAAAGTTGTCGTTTCTTAAAGTTTGGGATTGTGATGCTTATATGAAAAGGTTTCATCCTGATAAGCTCAAACCCAAATCGAAGAAATATGTCTTCATAGGATACCCAAAGGAGACTATTGGGTACACCTTCTATCACAAATCCGAAGGCAAGACTTTTGTTGCTAAATTCGGAGTTTTTCTAGAGAAGGAGTTTCTCTCGAAAGAAGTGAGTGGGAGGAAAGTAGAACTTGATGAGGTAACTATACCTGCTCCCTTATTGGAAAGTAGTTCATCACATAAATCTGTTCCTGTGACTACTACACCAATTAGTGAGGAAGCTAATGATTTTTTTGCGGGTGAGTGAGGAAGCTAATGATGATGATCATGTAACTTCAGATCAAGTTACTACCGAATCTCGTAGGTAAACCAGAGTGAGATCCGCACCAGAGTGGTACAGTAATCCTGTTCTGGAAGTCATGTTACTAGACCATGACGAACTTGCGAACTATGAGGAAGCGATGATGAGCCCAGATTCCGCGAAATGGTTTGAGGCCATAAAATCTGAGATATGATCCATGTATGAGAACAAAGTATGGACTTTGATGGATTTGCCCGATGATCGTCAAGCCATAGAAAATAAATGGATCTTCAAGAGGAAGACGGACACTGATAGTAGTGTTACTATCTACAAAGCTAGAATTGTCGCAAAAGGTTTTCGATAAGTTCAAGGTGTTGACTACGATGAGATTTTCTCACTAGTATATATGCTTAAGTCTGTCCGAATCATGTTAGCAATTGCCGCATTTTATGAAATCTGGCAAATGGATAAACAAAAATGCATTCCTTAATGGATTTCTTAAAGAAGAGTTGTATATGATGCAACCAGAAGGTTTTGTCAATCCTAAAGGTGTTAACAAAATATGCAAGCTCTAACGATCCATCTATGGACTGGTGCAAGCATCTCGGAGTTGGAATATACGCTTTGATAAGTTGATCAGAGCATATAGTTTTATACAGACTTACGGTGAAGCCTGTATTTACAAGACAGTGAGTGGGAGCACTACAACATTTCTGATAAGTATATGTGAACAACATATTGTTGATCGGAAATAATGTATAATTTTCTAGAAAGCATAAAGGAATATTTGAAAGGAGTTTTTCAAAGAAAGACCTCGGTAAAGTTGCTTACATATTGAGCATCAAGATCTATAGAGATAGATCAAGACGCTTGATAAGTTTTTTCAATGAGTACATACCTTGACAAGATTTTGATGTAGTTCAAAATGGAATAGTCAAAGAAAGAGTTCTTGCCTGTGTTGCAAGGTGTGAAATTGAGTAAGACTCAAAGCCCAACCACGGCAGAAGATAGAAATAGAATGAAAGTCATTCCCTATGCCTCAGCCATAGGTTCTATAAAGTGTGTCATGCTGTGTACCAGATCTATTGTATACCCTACACTGTGTTAAGCAAGGGAGTACAATAGTGATCTAAGAGTAGATCACTGGACAGCGGTCAAAATTATCCTTAGTGGAATAAGGAAATATTTCTCAATTATGGAGGTGACAAAAAGGTTCGTCGTAAAAAGTTACATCGATGCAAGTTTTGACACAGATCTGGATGACTCTAAGTCTCGATCTAGATACATATTGAAAGTGGGAGCAATAAGCTAGAGTAGCTCCGTGCAGAGCATTGTTGACATAGAAATTCGCAAAATACTTACGGATCTGAATGTGACAGACCCGTTGACTAAAATTATCTCACAAGAAAAACATGATCACACCATAGTACTCTTTGGGTGTCAATCACATAGCGATGTGAACTAGATTACTGACTCTAGTAAACCCTTTGGGTGTTGATCACATATCGATGTGAACTATGGTTGTTAATCACATGGTGATGTGAACTATTGCTGTTAAATCACATGGTGATGTGAACTAGATTATTGACTCTAGTGCAAGTGGGAGACTGAAGGAAATATGCCCTAGAGGCAATAATTAAGTTATTATTTATTTCCTTATATCATGATAAATGTTTATTATTCATGCTAGAATTGTATTAACCGGAAACATAATACTTGTGTGAATACATAGACAAACAAAGTGTCACTAGTATGCCTCTCCTTGATTAGCTCGTTAATCGAAGATGGTTATGTTTCCTAACCATAAACAAAAGAGTTGTTATTTGATTAACGGGATCACATCATTAGGACAATGATGTGATTGACATGACCCATTCCATTAGCTTAGCACCCGATCGTTTAGTATGTTGCTATTGCTTTCTTCATGACTTATACATGTTCCTATGACTATGAGATTATGCAACTCCCGTTTGCCGGAGGAACACTTTGTGTGCTACCAAACGTCACAACGTAACTGGGTGATTATAAAGGAGCTCTATAGGTGTCTCCAAAGGTACATGTTGGGTTGGCGTATTTCGAGATTAGGATTTGTCACTCCAATTGTCGGAGAGGTGTCTCTGGGCCCTCTCGGTAATGCCATCACATAAGCCTCGCAAGCATTGCAACTAATGAGTTAGTTGTGAGATGATGTATTACGGAACGAGTAAAGAGACTTGCCGGTAACGAGATTGAACTAGGTATTAAGATACCGACGATCGAATCTCGGGCAAGTAACATACCGATGACAAAGGGAACAACGTATGTTGTTATGCGTTCTGACCGATAAAGATCTTCGTAGAATATGTAGGAGCCAATATGAGCATCCAGGTTCCGCTATTGGTTATTGACCAGAGACATGTCTTGGTCATGTCTACATTGTTCTCGAACCCGTAGGGTCCGCACGCTTAAGGTTTCGATGACTGTTATATTATGAGTTTATGAGTTTTGATGTACCGAAGTTAGTTCGGAGTCCCGGATGTGATCACGGACATGACGAGGAGTCTCGAAATGGTTGAGACATAAAGATTGATATATTGGACGGCTATATTCGGACACCGGAAGTGTTCCGGGTGATTTCGGAGAAAACCGGAGAGCCGGAGGGTTACCCGAACCACCCCCCCCCCCCCGGGAGAAGTAATGGGCCATATGGGCCTTAGTGGAAAGAGAGAGGGGCAGCCAAAGGTGGGCCGTGCGCCTCCTCCCCCCTTGTCCGAATTGGACTAGGAGAGGGGGGGCGGCGCCCCCCTTTCCCTCTCCCTCCCCACTTCTTTCCCCCTCCTAGTAGGAGTCCTACTCCTACTAGGAGGAGGACTCCTCCTTGGCGCGCCTATAGGGACGGCCAGCCTCCTCCCCTTGCTCCTTTATATACGGGGGCAGGGGGCACCCCTAGAGACACAAGTTGATCCACGTGATCATATTCTTAGCCGTGTGCGGTGCCCCCTTCCACCATAGTCCTCGATAATATTGTAGTGGTGCTTAGGCGAAGCCCTGCGACGGTAATACATCAAGATCATCACCACGCCGTCGTGCTGACAGAACTCTTCCACGACACTTTGCTGGATCAGAGTCCGGGGATCGTCATCGAGCTGAACGTGTGCTAGAACTCGGAGGTGCCGTAGTTTCGGTGCTTGATCGGTCGGGCCGTGGAGACGTACGACTACATCAACCAAGTTAACGCTTCCGTTGTCGATCTACAAGGGTACGTAGATCACACTCTCCCCCTCTCGTTGCTATGCATCACCATGATCTTGCGTGTGTGTAGGAAATTTTTTGAAATTACTATGAAACCCAACACATATATGGTGGCTAGCATACGCAAATGAGAGCGAGAAGAGAAGCAAAGCAACGATCGTGAAACTAGAAGTGATCAAGAAGTGATCATGAAACTACTTACATTCAAACATAACCCAAGAACCGTGTTCACTTCCCAGACTCCGCCGGAAAGAGACCATCATGGCTACACACGCGGTTGATGCATTTTAATTAGTTTAAGTGTCAAGTTCTCTACAACAGGACATTAACAAATTCCCATCTGCCCATAACCGCAGGCACGACTTTCGAAAGTTCAAAACCCTGCACCACATGACTTATTTAGTTCTCTCCCGTTTATGTACCCAACAATATTAAATGTTGTTAAACATGGCAAGAGGTGAAGCATAAAGAAATCTACCTATCTAGGCAAGTTTAAATGAGGCCGGAACAACAAGCAAACAAGTCCGGAAAATCCCCATATGCATTTAGCAATTTGGTGCAACAACAATTTTAAACATTTAAATGTTATTATCATGATGCGAATGACATGTGCAGGTCTTATGCAGAATTTATGAAAATGTTGACATGATAAGATATGAGGCATTTGCCATCATGGCGGAAATGAAAGGGGTTCCACGGCAATGACAACGGAAATGGTGCCACGCAACATTCCGGTTCCGGTAACTCGATTGATATGCCTGTGCAAAAGGAAGTGTGATGGGAGCGTGTCATGCAAGATGATGGGGTGATCCCGGTTGCTGGGTTCCCACGAGTGGACGGCATGGCAACGAGGAGGAACATGCAAGCGACAATTTCAGACACGGTGCAAAACGCGAGGTTCATCTCATTCAACACACAAGCATTCGTTCACGGGCGGTCGTCTTGGGGTTATACCTTCGAAGCGTGCAAACGGGACGGTTCTCGTTCGGTGCAATGTAGAGGAAGTAGACGTTCACGGGTTGTCGAGGGAAGTAGTGGTTCATGTCCGTAGATGTTCGGGGTCACGATACGGAACTTGATGTCCACGGGGCCTTCGGCGATGGTCGTGGTACATGTTTCGTAGACGTTCGGTTAGTCATACATGTTTTGTAGTCGTTCGAGTCATCGGTAGAGGAACTTGACGCTTGTGTTATACGGGTCTTTGACGATGGTAGTGGTACATATCATAGTGGGACTTGGTGCATCCAAGGTCTTTGGGCATAGTGGTACACATGGTCTTGACCTCAACGGTGCCAGGCAGCGGAGAGCATGCACAACAGGGCACGGCAGAAGTTATGCATGGCAGCAAGGGGTCGTCCAAAGGAGGCAGAGGCCATGGCGCCAAGGATGAGCGGCGGCTGTGTATCCGAGCCGCGGGAGGGCGGATCAGGCGGGGCACGATAATGGGCCTGATCCGGCCGGAGTCCGGACGAAGGCGAGCTCCGGCGACGGAACTTGGCGATGGGGCCGGCGCCAGGAGGAGGCGCGCCGCCTGGCGTGCAGGCGACGAGTAGAGGAGGCGAAGCCACGGACGTAGGGAGCCCTGCGTGGCAAAGAGCGCTCAGGCGCTGCCCGAATCTCGTGGAGTCTTGACCAGTGGCGGACGCAGGGCTGCCGGACCTGCAGCTATTGTTGCCAGAGGCTCGAAGCTCCGCGGCGGCGGCCACGGCGTGCGGGAGGAGGTGGATGAGGCGGAGGAGCTCGAGCACAGAGGAGGCGCTCGCCAGAGGCGGGGAGGCAGCAGTGAGGCGGCGGCGGAGTAGGGGAGGGAGGCGCGTGGAGGAGGCGAGAGGAACCTGTCACGACCCCGATTCCAAGTCACATCGATCTAGCCGGTAACACCTCATATCACTTTGCGGCCTCACGCACGGTATTCCCACGGGTGTCGCCTTACCATGGCCCGGGACCGTTTGCGCCTTTTGGCTCACGTATATGATAGTGTCGCTAGCATCCATATGACAGAGAACTCGGGCCGACATGGCTAGTCGTGAACCCAAAGCGGCACTAACCCATGGGGACAGGCATACATGAATCAACATCGAGCATGTCGGTCAGCAGCATGCGAATCCGGGCTGTAGCACTGGGCTAACAGGACTCCGGTAACCCGGGATGTAGCAGGCTAGGCAGGACTCCGGATGTCACCGCGTGACATTTACCCGAAGGGACAGACACAGGAACAAAGTGAAACACAAGCCGGCCAGTCAAGTGTCCTGAGCAGTAGTGCTGGGCTAACAGGACTCCGCTGAACCAGGCTGTAGCGGACTACTATGGCTCATGGAAGCACTAGACAACATTTCCCCATAAGAGAGGCTGCCAAGGATAAACAACTAGATTGTCGGATCCCACACATACCAAGCATTTCAATCATACACACAATAGGCTCGATATGTGTAAATACAACATGGCATCACAACATAACTCTACAACTCAAGTATTTATTCATTAGGCTCTGAGGAGCGAGATATTACAAACATGGGTCCCATGACCCAACAATCATAGCATACAAATCAAAGCACATGCGGAAGCTTAACATGTCCGAGTACAGACATCTACAAATGAAAAAGCCTAAGAAGCCTGACTATCTACCAGGTCCTGCCGAGGGCACAAGATCATAGCTGAGGTATCAAGCTAAACGTCGAAGTCCACGCGGAACTACTAGCGAGACTGAAGACTCTCTGCAAAACATAAATTACATCAGAACTAGCTACATATGCATCGGTATCAACAAGGGGGGTTGTGGAGTTTAACTGCAGCAAGCCAGCTTTGACTCAGTGGCTAACCTGAACTATGACTGCAAGCAACTCTTTTGAGGTGGCGCACACGAGTCCACATATTCACCATTCAATACACCACTATGGATCTGCAACTGTCTCCCTACGAGAAGGCCATCCATAGCACTCACGCTTATCTTACGAGTTTTAGAGTATCCACTTCAAGTTATCTATGAACTGTTATAAGCAACCCAGAAGTCCTTTACCACGGACACGGCTATTCGAATAGATGATGTTAACCCTGCAGGGGTGTACTTCTTCACACACGCTCTCGCCATTTACCACCATGTACACGTCGTGTATCTTGGCAACCTTCAAGCGGAAGCCTGGCAAGGGAGTCGGCTACAACCTGACTAACTACACAAGTCTCTAGTCCAGGTTTATCGCCTATTCGGGTTCCATCCGCGAGGAGATCCGACCGAAGTTTCGCTCACAGCCCCAAACGATGTGTGCAGGGTTCCCGAGACACCAAACGGGCGCCCGGTACACCGTGCCACGGTGTATCTACCGCATCATAGCCCACCCCTAGGGTCAGCGCTACGCACAGCCACCAACACATATCCTACAAACACCAGAAACTAGTTGCAATTCCTGGACAGAGGGCAAGGGCAGTTAATAAGTCGAGAGGGTCCATTGGTTTCGGGCCCAATGCGTGGTAGTAATTGTTTCATGGATCACAAACACAGAACTCAGTTCCTGAGGACGGCTTCAATGATACAACCCACCATGTACTCCTACATGGCCTCTCACCGCTACCTTTACCAAATCGTGTTCACACACTTAGCTCACACACAGTAGGACATGTTCATCACTGTTCCAATTCATCCCTGATGAATCAGACCTGGCTCAACTCTAAGCAGTAGCAGGCGTGACAAACAAGCATGAACGAGTAGGCACATCAGGGCTCAAACAACTCCTACTCATGCTAGTGGGTTTCATCTATTTACTGTGGCAATGACAGGTCATGCAGAGGATCGGGGTTCAACTACCGCAGCAAGTAACAGTTGAATTGTTGTTGTCCTAATGCAGTAAAAGAGAGCATGAGCGAGAGAGTGGGATTGTATCGGAATGAACAAGGGGGTTTTGCTTGCCTGGCACTTCTGAAGATAGTATAGCTCTTCATCGGTGTCATCGAACTCATTGTCGAAACCACATCTATCGAGAGGGGACAACTTCCGGCAATAAAGAAGGAAACACAATCAATGCAATGCAACTGTCACACCCTAGCTAGTCATGCATTAGAGTGTTGCATCATGTTTACTCATTCATCAGAAACTTGAAATGGGGATGACAGAACCCCCAGTCCCCTCTGAAACCAACTAGGGTTACTGAAATAATTTTTTCAATGAACCTGAAATGCCCTTCTAAAATGCCCATCATTTTTGTCTTGGTTCAGAACCTCTGCCAAAAATGGTGCACATTTTCCTAGGCCATCCTAGGGTTTTTGAATTAAATCATAAATATTTGAATTTGGGCATTTAAAATAATATAAAATATTTAAATGCTCAAATATCTCCAAACTAAAATGTTTCATGTTGGAAATAATCCAACTATGGGCCAGGAATAGTTTGGTGATTTTTGAAGTTGCCTGGGTATTTTATTTAATTCAACAAAGTTGCAGATATATTAAATAAAAACAGAAACAGAAAATAAGGGGGAAAACCTACCTGGCGCCACCGCAGGCCCACCAGCCAGCCCACCTGGCCGGCCCAGCCCGGCCACCGCTCCAGCGAGCTGCTTGGCTCGCCAGGCAGGCAGCCAAGGTGCTCGGCGGCGGCACCGCAGCTCGCCACGCAGCTGCTCGCCGCCTCGCCGCCTCCCTCGCCCGGCTAACGCCGTGGATCGGCCTCTCTCTCTCCCCCGAACCCCCCAGACACCCCCTCTCCTCTCCAGCTCCTTCCCCTCGCACGCCCCAGCCATGGCCGACGCCATCGCCGCCACCCCCTCGCCGTAGCCACGCCCTCCGACCACCCCACGCCGTCTCACCGTGTCCAGGAGCTCCGCCGCTGTCCACTTCATCGAGCAGCCGAGCCCCGAGCGCTCGCAACGCCCGAGACCACCGCACCGACCTCGCCCGAGCTCACCGTCGCCGGAGATCCCCTTCAACGCCATCGTCGCTCCGGTCCATCTCCGGCCGCACCAGGGACTCCGTCGCACTCACTGTGAGCTTAGCCATCTTCCCCTCCCTTCCGTTCTTGCTCCCGAGCTGTGTAGCAACCTCCCGGAGCTCAACCGCACCCACCGCCGTGGACCTCGTCGCCGACGTGCTCCTGGTCATCCTCCGGCCACAAGATGGTGTCCATCTTGCTCACCGCGTCCCACAGCACCTAGCTAGCCACTCCACGAGCCTCACCGAACCCTCTAGCACCAAGTTCACCTCCGACCGAACCCCGGTGGCCGCCAAAGTCGTCGCCGGCGCCAACTCCGGCCACCCCGACCCCAACGGACTCCGCCAAGAGCTGCGGGTTGTCCTCAGCTCCACTCCGGTGGCCTCCGCGGTCCATTTGATGGCCGAAATAGCAAAAACCACTTCCGCCGCCGCGTCGGGCTCGCCGGCGGCTAAACGCCGGCAGCCGACTTTGACTTTGACCACGGGTGGGCCCTGGTTGACTCCCCTGAGTCAATGACAGGTGGGGCCCAGCCCTGTTAATTAAACAGGATTAGTTTTAATTACCTTTAATTAAATTAATCACCCTGACATGCGGGACCCACTGTCAGGTTTGACCCAGACCTGTTCCGTTGACCTGCTGACGTCACACTGACGTCAGGCTGACGCAGTAATTGATTTTCTGGATTTAAATTAAATCAGGAAATTCCAGAATATTATTTAAACTTCAAAAATTCATAACTTTTATTCTGTAACTCCAAATTGGACAAATTATATATGAAAAATGATCAGAAAAATCCAATCTATCCATCTGTACTATTTTCATGCATGATCAAACAAGTTAAATTGATGTTTTAAGCAGAATAAGGAAAAGCACTTAAAGAGGCCATGTTTAAGTTTGAAATTTGAATCTTTGATTCAAATTTGTTCAAACCCCTCTGGTTTTAGTTGCATTAGCCCAACACACTCATATTGCCATGTTTCATGCATGCATCATATTGTTGCACATTGTTTGGTGATGCTTGTGTATCGATGTCCTTTGCGACAGGTTCTGTCCCCGAGGAATACCGTGATTACCCTAACGAAGAACCGTATCCGTGCATCGAACCATCAGGCAAGCAACCAACCATTTGATCATATCGATACAATCCCATGTTCTCGCTCCTGCTCTCTTTTACTGCATTAAGACAACGCGATTCAAACTGCTGTGTGCTACGGTAGTTGAACCCATTTCCTCTGCATGACCTGTCATTGCCACAGTAACTAGATGAAACCCACTAGCATGTGTAGGAGTTGATTGAGCCATGTGTATGTGTTGTTCCTACCTTGCTATGCCTGCTATGCTTAGAGTCGTGTCAGGTCTGGTTCATCTGGGTGATGGGCTAGAGTGAAATGATTATGTCGGTAATGAGAGTGGTGTGGTGAACACGATTTGGTAAAGGTATCGATGAGAGGCCATGTAGGAGTACATGGTGGGTTGTTTCATTGAAGCCGACCTTAAGCACTGAGATCTATATGTGTGATTTAAGATACAGCTACTACCATGCATTGGGCCCTGAAATATGACCCCGCTCGACTTCTTATTCACCCTAGCTCTCTGTCCAGGAGTTGCAAGTAGTTTCTGGTGTTTGTAGCCTACTGGAGACCGTGGACAGCGCAGACCGTAGGGGTGGGCTGTGATGCGGTAGGTACGTGGCACGGTGTATCGAATACCCGTTAGGTATCTCGGAACCCTGTTCACATCGTTCGGGGCCGTATGGGAAACCTCGGCCGGACTCCCTGCGGATGGAACCTGAATAGGCGATAAACCTGGACTAGAGGCTTAAGTGTTTAGGTAGGTCGTGGTCTACACCCACGTCGGCTTTCGCTTGAAGTCTGCCGAGCACATGTCGTGTGCAGACGCTAAGTGGTGGAAACATGTATGAAGAAGTACACCCCTGCAGGGTTAACATGATCTATTCGAATAGCCGCGTCCGCGGTAAAGGACTACTTGGTTGCCTATACAGTTCATAGGCAAGTAAATGGAAACTACTAAAAGCCTCAAGATAAGTGTGAGTGCCGAGGATGGCTCTTCCGTAGGAAGACGGAGGTGGATCCTTGGTAGTGTATTGAAGTGGTGAGTAGTGGACTCGTGTGCGCAAAACATTTCAAGTTGGGGTATCGTAGGATAGCCTAGCCAAGAGTCAAAGCTGGCTTGCTGCAATAACTCCACCAACCCTTCTTGATACTATGCATGTATGTAGGATTTGATGTAAGTCTTGCTGAGTACCTTTGTACTCATGTTGCTATAATCTACATTTTTACAGAAGACGCTGCAACCCCTTCTGATGGGTTCTATGTAGACGTTGACATCAACGAGTAGGCTAAAGACCCAGGTGGTGACCCTGAGCTTGTGATGGACCACGTAGTATAGCTAGGCTTTCCAAGCCTCTTTTATTTTACTAGTTGTCTGTACCCAGACAATGTACTTCCGCTGCTGGCTTGTATGACTGTATGACTTGTATGTTGGGTTGTGAGACCCGTACCTTTGTGAATGTTATGTATGGCTCCCTGAGCCTTAAATAAAGTACTTGTGTCATAGAGTCATGTTGTGATGCTTCGTTGTATTTGCACATATCGGGCATATTGTGTGTATGATTGAAATGCTTGGTATGTGTGGGATCTGACTATCTAGTTGTTTATCTTTAGTAGCCTCTCTTACCGGGAAATGTCTCCTAGTGTTACCGCTGAGCCATGGTAGCTTGCTACTGCTCTGGAACACTTAGGCTGGCCGGCATGTGTCCTTCTTCGTTCCTGTGTCTGTCCCTTCAGGGAAATGTCACGCTTTGAGTACCGGAGTCCTGTTAGCCCGCTACAGCCCGGTTTACCGGAGTCCTGCTAGCCCAGTGCTACAGCCCGGACCCACTTGCTGATGACCGACACGTTCGAAGCTGGGTCATGGATGCCTGTCCCTGTAAGTCTGTGCCACTTTGGGTTTACGACTAGTCATGTCAGCCCGGGCTCTTTATCATATGGATGCTAGCGACACTATCATATACGTGAGCCAAAAGGCGCAAACGGTCCCGGGAAAAGGTAAGACGACACCCATGGGAATACCGTGCGTGAGGCCGCAAAGTGATATGAGGTGTTACCAGCTAGATCGATGTGACATCGAGTCGGGGTCCTGACAGCGTTGGCATCAGAGCCGGACTGCCTGTAGGTTCTCCAAGCCAAACTGGTCGATGTTGAGTCTAGAAATTCTTTAGTTATATGTAGGGGAATTGTTTGTGGGTTGGAACGTAAGGCTCTTTTTACTCCTCTATCTTATGACATTCTGATCTGAGTCAGTCCATTCTTCCACCGGGGGTTAAGGAATTAGGATCTATTCTCTCTATCAGGATCACGTGTTACTAATCAGTAGTACCTTATAAGTTTGATGGATACAAGCCTAGTTCAGTTCTACTACCACATTATGTTGTTAGAATGGATTCAGAACTTTGATATGATGATGTTGAGTGTGTACGAAATCCTTTGTCAAATGTCTCAAATCCTTCTTGAGCATTTACAGCTGTTATGCTGCCGAAATTTTGCTAGAAATTCTAATGCCTTTGCATTATGATTATGATTTCAGATGGCCACTCGCGACCTTAATCAAGTGGTTCGCCTGACTCGATGCCTAGATGTACCCGGCCATACTGCTAAGTTGGTCAGGGTAATGACTGAGGCTGGATACCGCTGGTATCCTGAGTACACGGTCGAAGAGCAATTTCGGGACTTCAACCAAAGCCAGTATCTCTGCACTGTCCGGATATTTCCATCTTATCCTGGATCCACCGAGCCTCTTCACTGTTCCTATGGACTCGGGGTTACCATTGAGATGGCTGTGCAGGACGCCGCCTACTCTATGATGACCATTATGCGAGTCAGATCTGGTTTATTTCGGGACTCTGATTTCCGGTATATGCCAGGATCACTTCCGGGAGCACAAGGGTATCTCCAGGCTATCTATGCTGATTCCACTCAGGAGGATTCACGGACTCGCACCACTGCTGAGATGCTCGAGGATAAGGACCGTGAAAATCGGGCCTTAAGGTTAGAGCTCTTCAATACCCGTGCTGACCACTGGGCCACTTTGACTCGGTTCGCACCGGCGGTGCAAGCTGGATATTCAGATATGCGCGATCTCTATCCTGTGAGATCTGCTCTGCCAGACGTGATGGTTTGGCGTGATGTAGGAGGCATCACCCCACCTCGCGGTCCCCGCAGGCCACCGTTTGTTGGTCCACGACCTCATCCTAGCCCCTATGGTCCACAAGCTCCGCGAGACCGTCTGTTTCCGGATGATCATGTTGAGCTTCCAGGCTATGGAGGTGACTTCTACGAGGACTACTACGGATCGGTCTGAGTTAGTGGTAGTATCACTAGTTCGCACTAGCTGTGTTGTCTATCGTCCCGCGTGACTCGTGGGATATGACCTAGTTTGTACTCTTTCCGGGGGTGTAGAAAAATAATGTATAGGAGCTTGGAATGCCTCCGATGAGATGTAATCCTCTTTTCACCGTAATAGTACTTTGTTTGGTCTTGTACTGAACCCTGTATGGTGTGTATGACGATGGAATAAAGAAGCAGTTTCTGTATCTACCATGTCATACGGATGATCATCTTGCATTCCGAGTTATTCCTTACATTATGTATCCTATGTCGGAATTTTACCATCCTGACTAAATCATTGTCTTGTTTACCTAGGATGGTCAACACGCGCGCTAACCCTGCTTCCCAAGAGCAGGCCGAAGGCAGTGAAGCCAGGAATGAAAATCTGCCTCATCCTCCTTCACTAGCCGAGGTTATGATGGAAGCTGAGAGAAACAAGCGGGAGACAAACCGTTTGTTGGAGCGTATTGAACAGAATACAGCACACCATCAGAGGGCTAACGTGGTGTCACTCAGTGATTTTATCAAATTGCATCCACCCACGTTCCACCACTCCGTCGAGCCTCTCGACGCTGATGACTGGCTTCGCAGTATCTCTCACAAGCTGCGTTCCGCGCTGGTAGCGGAGGCTGACAAGGTCACCTTTGCTGCATATCATCTTGAAGGCCCTGCCAGTCTTTGGTGGGAGAATTATGGAGCTATGCGCCCAGCGGGCCATGTCACCACTTGGGCTGAGTTCAGCGAGGCTTTCCGTGAACATCACATTCCGGAGGGTCTCATGGACCGTAAACGTGAAGAATTTTGCAGTTTCACCCAAGGCCGACTTTCTGTGGATGCCTATAGCAGAGAGTTTGGTAATCTTGCCCGATATGCAACTGAGGAAGTGTCTACTGACGCCAAGAAGCAAGCAAGGTTCCGTAAGGGCCTTAGTCCTGAGCTTCGCCGCGACCTCCGTCTGCATGAGTGCACATCTTTTTCGAAACTTGTCAACAAAGCCATCAGTGCTGAAACTGGTCAGACTGACTATGACGCAACACGCAAGCATGGACGTGACATGGGTTCCTCATCCGGTGCTGGTCCTCAGAAGCGCCGCGTGTGGGTACCCAACACCGCCCTGCCACCCAGGTTCACACCGAGGCCATCCTTCCAGGCGCCTCGCCCTGTTCAACAGTCTGCACCGGCCAAGCCCTATGGGGGTCCAACCAATAATGCTCCTCCACGTACCAGTTCCGTGACTTGTTTCAAGTGTGGGGAATCTGGTCACTATATGCGTGAGTGTCCCCAGACCAACCCCAATCAATCTGCTAAAGCTGTTGGCCGTGGCAAGCCGACAGGGAAGGTGTTTCATGCTAAACCGGTCACCGCTTCACGTGGCCATGTCAACTGTATCTCTGCCGAAGAAGCTCAAGAGGACCCCAACGTCGTTCTCGGTACGCTTCTTGTTAATTGCCACCCGGCATCTGTTCTTTTCAATACAGGAGCCTCTCATTCTTTTATATCTGAAAACTATGCTCGTTTGCATAACGTCGCATTTGGTGATATGCCAACCTCTATGGTAATTCAAACTCCGGGATCCAAATGGCAAACTTCTAGAGTAAGCCATGGAAATGAAATCCAAGTCGACAGACTTGTTTTTCTCGCATCTTTGATAGCCCTTAAATCTTCAGATATTAATATCATTTTGGGTATGGACTGGATGTCAGCTCATCAAGCCAAAATTGATTGCTTCTCTAGGACTGTTCAACTCACCCATCCTTCGGGAAAGATAGTCAATGTCTTGACCCGAATAGCCAAGCGACAATTATATTCTCTTAACGCCAGCCCTTTGCCAGACCTTGAGGACGTGCCGGTAGTCTGTGACTTCCCGGATGTCTTTCCAGAGGAATTGCCAGGTGTTCCACCTGACAGGGATGTTGAGTTCGTAATCGACCTCATCCCCGGAACCGTTCCGATTGCTAGAAGACCTTATAAGATGGCACCACTAGAACTAGCCGAGCTTAAGAAACAACTCGATGAATCCTTGAAAAAGGGTTTCATCCGACCTAGCTCATCTCCGTGGGCTTGCCCCGTCCTATTCGTCAAGAAGAAGGATGGTACGGACCGGATGGTTGTAGATTACCGACCTGTCAATTTGGTCACAATCAAGAACAAATATCCACTTCCCAGGATCAACGATCTGTATGATCAGCTCGCTGGATCCTCAGTCTTCTCCAAGATGGATTTGAGGTTGGGCTACCATCAAATCAAAATCAGAAACGGGGACATTCCTAAAACGGCCTTTGTTACTCGTTATGGCCAATACGAGTACACCGTCATGTCCTTCGGTTTAACCAACGCTCCAGCCACTTTTTCTCGGTTAATGAACTCAATCTTCATGGAGTATTTGGATAAATTCGTCGTGGTTTACCTCGATGATATACTCATCTACTCCAAGAACGAGGAAGAACATGCCAAACATCTAAGGCTAGTGTTGCAGAAACTTCGAGAGCATCGCCTTTATGCCAAATTTTCTAAATGTGAATTCTGGTTGCCAGAAGTGACCTATCTGGGTCATGTAATATCTGGTAAAGGTATTGCTGTTAACCCTGAGCGAGTTCAAGCCGTCCTTAATTGGACTCCACCCGAATCGGTCAAGCAAGTTCGGAGTTTTCTAGGCCTAGCGAGCTATTGTCGTCGCTTTGTCGAGAACTTCTCCAAAGTTGCTAAACCTCTAACCGAACTCCTCAAGAAAGATAAAAAGTTTGAATGGACTCCACAATGTGAGCACAGCTTTCAGGAACTGAAAAGACGCCTGACCTCTGCTCCCGTACTGGTACCGCCAGACTTCTCCAAGGACTTTGTTATCTACTGCGACGCCTCGCGACAAGGACTAGGTTGCATTCTTATGCAAGATCGACACGTAATTGCCTACGCTTCACGGCAATTGCACCCACATGAGGAGAATTATCCTACTCATGATCTAGAACTTGCAGTCGTAGTCTATGCACTTAAGACCTGGCGACATTACCTCCTCGGTAATCGTTGCGAAATATTCACTGATCACCAAAGTCTGAAGTATATTTTCACCCAACCGGATTTGAATCTCAGGCAGAGACGTTGGGTTGAATTGATCACAGACTTCGACTTAGGAATAACCTATACCCCAGGGAAAGCCAACGTCATGGCTGATGCGCTAAGTCGTAAATCTTATTGTAACAACCTGATGTTACAACAAAGTCAACCGCTTCTCCATGAGGAATTTCGGAAACTTAACCTTCACATTGTACCTCAAGGTTTTCTTTCCACCTTGGTAGCAAAACCTACTCTTACGGATCAAATCATCGCTGCCCAAAGGCGAGATAAGGGTATATCTAAAATCAAAGAGAACATTGCTAGCGGAGGTGCTAGTTGTTTCTCCACTAATGATCATGGTGTTGTGTACTTTGAGAACCGTCTAGTGGTTCCCAAGAACCAGCATCTACGGCAGTTGATCCTTAAGGAGGCTCATGAATCTCCTCTCACCATTCATCCCGGTAGCACTAAAATGTATCAGGACCTACGCCAGAGGTTCTGGTGGACTAGGATGAAGAGAGAAATTGCTCAGTATAGTGCAAATTGCGACGTCTGTCGTCGTGTAAAAGCAGAGCATCAACGGCCTGCTGGCACCCTTCAACCCTTAGCTATTCCTAAATGGAAATGGGATAAAATTGGTATGGATTTCATTACCGGTTTTCCCAGGACCAAGAGAGGGAATAATGCTATTTTCGTCGTGGTCGATCGTCTTTCCAAGGTAGCCCATTTCCTACCTGTTCGTGAGAGTATAACCGCTAGTCAGCTGGCAGACCTATACCTCTCCCGAATAGTGTCCCTCCATGGTGTTCCTTTGGAAATCAATTCGGATCGAGGAAGTCTTTTCACCTCTCGATTTTGGGAAAGTTTCCAAAATGCTATGGGAACCCGTCTCTCCTTCAGCACCGCTTTCCACCCTCAGTCAAGTGGTCAAGTGGAACGCGTCAACCAAATTCTAGAAGACATGCTTCGAGCCTCTGTCATTTCTTTCGGAATGGACTGGGAGAAGTGCCTTCCATTTGTCGAATTCGCTTACAACAACAGCTATCAATCTAGCTTGGGTAAAGCCCCTTTTGAAGTTCTCTATGGACGACGATGTCGAACACCCCTTAACTGGTCAGAGACCGGGGAAAGACAATTCTTTGGCCCGGATATGATTCAGGAAGCAGAAGAACAAGTTCGCATCGTTCGTGAAAAGTTGAAAACAGCCCAATCTCGTCAAAAGAGTCAATATGACCGAAAACATAAGGCTATGACTTTCGAGGTTGACGAGAAGGCTTATCTTCGGGTCACCCCTCTGAAGGGAACCCATCGTTTCGGTATCAAAGGCAAATTGGCTCCTCGTTACATTGGACCTTTTCGCATTCTTGCCAAACGAGGAGAAGTTGCCTACCAGTTGGAACTACCTCCGCACCTCTCCAGAGTTCACGATGTCTTCCACGTTTCTCAACTCAGGCGTTGCTTCTCGGATCCTATCCGTGAAGTGGACCATGAAACGCTTGATCTCCAAGATGATCTTACATATCGAGAGTACCCCATTCGTATCCTCGATCAAGCCGAACGTACCACGCGACGTCATAATATCAAGTTTCTCAAGGTTCAATGGTCGCACCATTCTGAGGATGAAGCAACTTGGGAAAGGGAGGATCGTCTTCGACTTGAATATCCCGCCTTCTTCTCGGAGGAACCCAAATCTCGGGACGAGATTCTTTTGAGTGGGGGTGAGTTGTCACACCCTAGCTAGTCATGCATTAGAGTGTTGCGTCATGTTTACTCTTTCATCAGAAACTTGAAATGGGGATGACAGAACCCCCAGTCCCCTCTGAAACCAACTAGGGTTACTAAAATAATTTTTCAATGAACCTGAAATGCCCTTCTAAAATGCCCATCATTTTTGCCTTGGTTCAGAACCTCTGCCAAAAATGGTGCACATTTTCCTAGGCCATCCTAGGGTTTTTGAATTAAATCATAAATATTTGAATTTGGGCATTTAAAATAATATAAAATATTTAAATGCTCAAATATCTCCAAACTAAAATGTTTCATGTTGGAAATAATCCAACTATGGGCCAGGAATAGTTTGGTGATTTTTGAACTTGCCTAGGTATTTTATTTAATTCAACAAAGTTGCAGATATATTAAATAAAAACAGAAACAGAAAATAAGGGGAAAACTTACCTGGCGCCACCGCCGGCCCACCAGCCAGCCCACCTGGCCGGCCCAGCCCGGCCACCGCTCCAGCGAGCTGCTTGGCTCGCCAGGCAGGCAGCCAAGGTGCTCGGCGGCGGCACCGCAGCTCGCCACGCAGCTGCTCGCCGCCTCGCCGCCTCCCTCGCCCGGCTAACGCCGTGGATCGGCCTCTCTCTCTCCCCCGAACCCCCCAGACACCCCCTCTCCTCTCCAGCTCCTTCCCCTCGCACGCCCCAGCCATGGCCGACGCCATCGCCGCCACCCCCTCGCCGTAGCCACGCCCTCCGACCACCCCACGCCGTCTCACCGTGTCCAGGAGCTCCGCCGCTGTCCACTTCATCGAGCAGCCGAGCCCCGAGCGCTCGCAACGCCCGAGACCACCGCACCGACCTCGCCCGAGCTCACCGTCGCCGGAGATCCCCTTCAACGCCATCGTCGCTCCGGTCCATCTCCGGCCGCACCAGGGACTCCGTCGCACTCACTGTGAGCTTAGCCATCTTCCCCTCCCTTCCGTTCTTGCTCCCGAGCTGTGTAGCAACCTCCCGGAGCTCAACCGCACCCACCGCCGTGGACCTCGTCGCCGACGTGCTCCTGGTCATCCTCCGGCCACAAGATGGTGTCCATCTTGCTCACCGTGTCCCACAGCACCTAGCTAGCCACTCCACGAGCCTCACCGAACCCTCTAGCACCAAGTTCACCTCCGACCGAACCCCGGTGGCCGCCAAAGTCGTCGCCGGCGCCAACTCCGGCCACCCCGACCCCAACGGACTCCGCCAAGAGCTGCGGGTTGTCCTCAGCTCCACTCCGGTGGCCTCCGCGGTCCATTTGATGGCCGAAATAGCAAAAACCACTTCCACCGCCGCGTCGGGCTCGCCGGCGGCTAAACGCCGGCAGCCGACTTTGACTTTGACCACGGGTGGGCCCTGGTTGACTCCCCTGAGTCAATGACAGGTGGGGCCCAGCCCTGTTAATTAAACAGGATTAGTTTTAATTACCTTTAATTAAATTAATCACCCTGACATGCGGGACCCACTGTCAGGTTTGACCCAGACCTGTTCCGTTGACCTGCTGACGTCACACTGACGTCAGGCTGACGCAGTAATTGATTTTCTGGATTTAAATTAAATCAGGAAATTCCAGAATATTATTTAAACTTCAAAAATTCATAACTTTTATTCTGTAACTCCAAATTGGACAAATTATATATGAAAAATGATCAGAAAAATCCAATCTATCCATCTGTACTATTTTCATGCATGATCAAACAAGTTAAATTGATGTTTTAAGCAGAATAAGGAAAAGCACTTAAAGAGGCCATGTTTAAGTTTGAAATTTGAATCTTTGATTCAAATTTGTTCAAACCCCTCTGGTTTTAGTTGCATTAGCCCAACACACTCATATTGCCATGTTTCATGCATGCATCATATTGTTGCACATTGTTTGGTGATGCTTGTGTATCGATGTCCTTTGCGACAGGTTCTGTCCCCGAGGAATACCGTGATTACCCTAACGAAGAACCGTATCCGTGCATCGAACCATCAGGCAAGCAACCAACCATTTGATCATATCGATACAATCCCATGTTCTCGCTCCTGCTCTCTTTTACTGCATTAAGACAACGCGATTCAAACTGCTGTGTGCTACGGTAGTTGAACCCATTTCCTCTGCATGACCTGTCATTGCCACAGTAACTAGATGAAACCCACTAGCATGTGTAGGAGTTGATTGAGCCATGTGTATGTGTTGTTCCTACCTTGCTATGCCTGCTATGCTTAGAGTCGTGTCAGGTCTGGTTCATCTGGGTGATGGGCTAGAGTGAAATGATTATGTCGGTAATGAGAGTGGTGTGGTGAACACGATTTGGTAAAGGTATCGATGAGAGGCCATGTAGGAGTACATGGTGGGTTGTTTCATTGAAGCCGACCTTAAGCACTGAGATCTATATGTGTGATTTAAGATACAGCTACTACCATGCATTGGGCCCTGAAATATGACCCCGCTCGACTTCTTATTCACCCTAGCTCTCTGTCCAGGAGTTGCAAGTAGTTTCTGGTGTTTGTAGCCTACTGGAGGCCGTGGACAGCGCTGACCGTAGGGGTGGGCTGTGATGCGGTAGGTACGTGGCCGGGTGTACCGAATACCGTTAGGTATCTCGGGAACCCTGTTCACATCGTTCGGGGCCGTATGGGAAACCTCGGCCGGACTCCCTGCGGATGGAACCTGAATAGGCGATAAACCTGGACTGGAGGCTTAGGTGGTTAGGTAGGTCGTGGCCGACACCCACGTTGGGCTTCCGCTTGAAGGTTGCCGAGTACATGTCGTGTAAACGACGGTAAGTGGTGAGAGCGTGTATGAAGAAGTACACCCCTGCAGGGTTAACATGATCTATTCGAATAGCCGCGTCCGCGGTAAAGGACTACTTGGTTGCCTATACAGTTCATAGACAAGTAAATGGAAACTACTAAAAGCCTCAAGATAAGTGTGAGTGCCGAGGATGGCTCTTCCGTAGGAAGACGGGGGTGGATCCTCGGTAGTGTATTGAAGTGGTGAGTAGTGGACTCGTGTGCGCAAAACATTTCAAGTTGGAGTATCGTAGGATAGCCTAGCCAAGAGTCAAAGCTGGCTTGCTGCAATAACTCCACCAACCCTTCTTGATACTAAGCATGTATGTAGGATCTGATGTAAGTCTTGCTGAGTACCTTTGTACTCATGTTGCTATAATCTACATTTTTACAGAAGACGCTGCAACCCCTTCTGATGGGTTCTATGTAGACGTTGACATCAACGAGTAGGCTAAAGACCCAGGTGGTGACCCTGAGCTTGTGATGGACCACGTAGTATAGCTAGGCTTTCCAAGCCTCTTTTATTTTACTAGTTGTCTGTACCCAGACAATGTACTTCCGCTGCTGGCTTGTATGACTGTATGACTTGTATGTTGGGTCGTGAGACCCGTACCTTTGTGAATGTTATGTATGGCTCCCTGAGCCTTAAATAAAGTACTTGTGTCATAGAGTCATGTTGTGATGCTTCGTTGTATTTGCACATATCGGGCATATTGTGTGTATGATTGAAATGCTTGGTATGTGTGGGATCTGACTATCTAGTTGTTTATCTTTAGTAGCCTCTCTTACCGGGAAATATCTCCTAGTGTTACCGCTGAGCCATGGTAGCTTGCTACTGCTCTGGAACACTTAGGCTGGCCGGCATGTGTCCTTCTTCGTTCCTGTGTCTGTCCCTTCAGGGAAATGTCACGCTTTGAGTACCGGAGTCCTGTTAGCCCGCTACAGCCCGGTTTACCGGAGTCCTGCTAGCCCAGTGCTACAGCCCGGACCCACTTGCTGATGACCGACACGTTCGAAGCTGGGTCATGGATGCCTGTCCCTGTAAGTCTGTGCCACTTTGGGTTTACGACTAGTCATGTCAGCCCGGGCTCCTTATCATATGGATGCTAGCGACACTATCATATACGTGAGCCAAAAGGCGCAAACGGTCCCGGGAAAAGGTAAGACGACACCCGTGGGGATACCGTGCGTGAGGCCGCAAAGTGATATGAGGTGTTACCAGCTAGATCGATGTGACATCGAGTCGGGGTCCTGACAGCAACAATATGATGCATGCTCATGACATGGCAATATGTTGTTGATTGAACTAATGCAACTAGAAACCATATAAAATGAAGTTGGTTTGAACCCTAGGTTCAATTCAAACCCCATATGTGCTTTCTTAAATGCCATTTAATTGAATTGTCCTAAACAGATGATATAAGTTGCTCTAACATGCATGAAAATGCCATAAACAGATTCTTTGGATTTTTCTGTTCATTTTTCATATATAATTTGTTTCATTTGGAGTTACGGTTAATTTCTATGATTTTTAGAAGTTTTGGGCATTTTCTGCAATTTTTGGAATTATTTTAAATCCAGAAAATGTTAACTGCGTCAGCATTGCGTCACTGTGACGTCAGCTGGTCAACTGGGCGCCTCCAGGTCAAACCTGACCTGTGGGTCCCGTGTGTCAGTGTCATCACTAACTTAACAGAGTTAGTTAGTGTTAGATTAAGCACTAATCTAAGTTAATTAGCACTAAACTAAACCTAACAAAAAATTAACAGGGCAGGCCCACTCGTCAGTGAGAGAGGGGGAGGTCAAACCGGGCAGTGGGGTCAACCCACGCCAGTCAACGGTCAGCGGTCGCCGGCGTTTAGCCGCCGGCGACGACAGAGACAGCGGGGCAGCTCGGAATAGCTCTACAAGGCACCATTCGATACGCAGGTTGCACCTACGGGTTCCTAGGAGTGAGGCGCGTCCATTTGTGGTGGTTGTAGGAGTTGCGATGGTCAGGATCGACGGCGGCGACCAAATCGGCGGCGGTCGGAGTTTGGACAGGTTCGGTTCGGCGCTAGGGGGCACAGCAGGTCAAATGGGTGGGTGCGCCCGGCTCCTGGGAGAGTGCTGAGCACGGAGCAAAGCAAGGACGTGGGTGGCAGCAGCTGTGGCCGTGGCAGCGATGAGGCACGACGCCGGCGAGCTTCGATGTCCGTGCAACTACGGCCTAGAGGAGGCCACCAGCAACGGGGTTCAGAGGAGGAGGAAGAGAAGCTCACTGCGAGCACGATGGGAAGGTCAGTGGGAGCGGGGGAGGTCCGGAGCGAGCAGGGTGATGGTGGCGATCTCGGTGACTCGGGGAGGAAGAAGAGGTCAGGGCCGGCGCTTCGGGGCGTTTGGCGTCACGTGAGTCGACAGAGAGACGTCAAAGATGGTGGCGGAGCTCCTGGGCATGCCGGAGAGGCGAGGGGGGCGGTGGCCGCAGTGGCAGCGAAACAGAGGAGGGGGAGGAGCACAGGGAGAGTGAGAGGGGTCGGGGGGTTGCGTGGCGTCGCGGAAGACGTCTAGGGCGACGAGGGGACAGCGAGGCAGGCAGCTGCCGGCGTGGCACGCCGCGGCGCCGTGGCTAGCTTCTCCTCTGCCTTCTGGCGAGAGGAGGAAGACAACTGGCAGGGGGGTGGCTGGGCTTGGCCGGGTTCAACAGCAGGCCGCACAGGTGGGCTGGCCTCTCTGATGGGCTGCTACTACAGGTAAGAAGCCCAGGTGAGTTTTTCTGCTCCGTTATAATTTTTGTTCTGTTTTATTTTATTTATTTAAACTTGCCACCGTTTAAAATTTAGAACAATCAAAACAGTGCCAAATATCCTTCAAGTATAATTTATGTTGCTCATTGGACATTTCCAAATGCACATAAATTATCATAGAGCATTTAAAGACATATCCATATATATATTTGAATATGTTTTCAAAGTCAAATAGAATATTGTTTTAAATACAGAGACTAAATAATTTCTTAAAAATGTTCCAAAATTTTGGTTTGGTATATAACCCTTGCCAAAATTCTCAAAACTATTTTTAGGGAATTTTCGATTTACTGAATGCAATTTAAAGGGTTCTTACCCTTCTTTTAACTAAAGTTTTGAGGCTTCAACAATCCACAATTCAAGTTTCAGAAATTTAAATATGATGCCTGAATGAAGATGCAACTATTTACAGGCAATATTCTAGGGCTGTGACAACTCACCCCCACTAGACAAGAATCTCGTCCTGAGATTCAAGACGCGAGGTAAGAAGACAGAGGGGACACAAAGCTAACACGATCTTCACGATCCAACTATCCTTCTCAAAGATGTTGATTCATTGCTTCAATTTGATCTTGACGTCTTTGCTTTCGAGATCTCCATCCAACATGATGATGGCAGAAAGAAACTCTACAGGAATCGATCTCCTCGAAGATCGAGTACTCAGGATCAACTCATGGAGTGAGACGTTGAAACATCTCTTGAGTTGAGAGACAATACACACATCAGGGGTGATGGAAAGAAGCGGATGACAAGGGTTCAAATTGGTAGACAATAATTCCACACCTAAGAGGGTGGTGAACGGTGTCAACGTAGCGAGGAGTTAGGTTGCCAAGATACCACAATGAGACACCTTAAGGAAGGTGACTCGCAAAAATATTCCCTTAAGTGGCAAAAAGAATTACTTTTGATCCATAGATCATTGAAACTCTTTATACCAGCCTAAGGCAATCACAATCGATCTTTTGAAGGAGTTTGAAAGAATGACATACTCGGACTAGAATGGATGATGTGGACTACCTTGTTGAAGACAACACAATGGATGATTTTGCTTATCATCTAGAATGGATGGGACCCATGGTAGGACCACTTCTGAAGATGATCCTGAACAACAATTGCTGAGAAGGGAAGTCCATGGGATATTGACAGAAGGTAGTGCAAGCTGGGAACAAAAAGCAAATGTCGGGAATGTTCCAACCATCATATCTACCTAAGATTCAGATCTGGTTAGAAAGAGGATACTTCAGACTCACATGTCTGAAAAGAAGAGTTTCAACACAAGTCGACGAGATAATGTTGCGAGAATCTCGGGAGATGAACTATGGTAGTAAGCTCCAAAACATGAGCTGGTTCTGCTAAACACATGTGAACACGCTGTCCCAGACAAGCATGACCACATGGTGGTCTTACAATGAAACACTATCGAGTCCTGGTTGGGAACCATCATCAAGGATATCGAAGTCCTTGCATAAGTCATATGATTAGCTCTTATGGAGAACTTTTTCTCCCTGAACAAGTCAATCAGTGGCTTGGTGTGCTAGGGATACGTATGGAATGAAGATGATCAGTCTATCAGACCATAGAATACTTCGCACGTGCATGACTGACTTGGGATGATTCCAAAGGAGGTGAAACAAACTTTCTTGAATTCACGGCGGCATCTTACATCAAATGCACGTGAATCAAGGGAAGTCACTTCTTTCATCCAAACATATACTTCATGAACGGGGTATGAAGAAAATGCTTACACAAGTTTCCAACACTAGATGAATGTTCAACACAAATCATGGAGGAGACAAAATGTCGCTGATGGGCTCAACAGCAACTCATCGGAATTTCCATATCACTGGACTTCCACCATTATGTGAACAATGTGATAGTATTGGTCAGACCAAAGATGTAATGGTGTATGCTCGAGGAGTCAACCACGAGTAAGACAACATTATGAACATCGTTGGTTCTGGTTTGATTTGAGGATAGCCCACACACAAAACAAAGTTTGGACAAGACAATAGATCCAACAACTGATCACGAGGACCAATCAATGAAGATATCATCTTTCTTCAACACACACAGAGAAAAGATATCCCTTGACACGAACTAAGTCAGGCAAGCTTTTATCTTCCAACTCTCCAAGTTGTTGTTTAGCTTAACCACCTAGCTCAGGGGTATCCAACACAGATTCTTGGAGAATGGGTGGTTTGGAGGAAAACCAGCATGATCACGAACTCAACATAGCCCTCAGGTGACAACCTGGTAATACTTCCGAGAATATATTCGGAACATCACGAACCACCGATATGTTACTATGCTCGAGAACAATCTCGCTTTCGAGGCAAGATGATATGATCAAATAAGAAAGGGGTTGAATAATCCTAACTCATTGATCGAAGAGTGCACCAGAAATAAGGACTAGGTAGCGCGATCAATCCTAGAATAGTGTTTCGATAACCAACACGCTAGGAATGATATTAGTGTCCATTAACTACCAAGCAACACGGTTGCTAGGAGTATTGATTTCACACATCATGGTTCACTTGCCGGCATTCCGGTTGCGACAACACGGGACCGAGGAATGAAAAATGATGGCACGAAGTATCACTGCGTCAAGAGTTCATAATAGATGGTGCAATTCCTATGATATTCTTGACATAAAGAGGGCAACACTCCAAGGTAGAACAGAACAAAAATGGATGGCATTTTGATCTGCGGAATACAACTACTTTGACCCAATCCTAGATATGGATGAGGTACTGGAGTTTGTTTCTCCTAGTCATTTCGAAATAGAATGGCTTGACAGACCACAAGAATAATTAGGCATCGATGAACGAATGCACACATACTCTTGACTATCAATTGATAGACGATGGTCGGATAACAAATGAAGAGGGACAACTCAAGGGGACATATATCTTTCTGAGTTGTGGATGCATAGATTAATATGTCGAACCAAGTTCAACAGGTTTCTTCCAGATAACCCATGCAGAAAGGTAGAACTGGCAGAATCACAATTATGAATGGAGAACTCCTCAAGAGTACTCTGATTGTGATATTTTGGTTCAAAGAACATCTACATTAATGGTTCATGGTATTTGGAAGAAGGAAATACCACGGACCTCGAGGACTGTTGCAAGGTTACTAATATCTTAAGGGAACTAACAAATACTAACAACATGAAGTAGGGTGAATCCCGGGTTCGAAAACCCAGGAGTAGAATACCTACTACTAAATGGCATCACGGGATGCTTTCGAGAATGGTGGCCAGAATCATCACACCGGGAACACAAGGCATTGCTAGATTACTAGGTGACTCCCTAAGACACCTAGGGTTATAATAATAGCTCCAACATATATGTTGAGGTAATAGAGTACCTCAACTCACCGATTAGTGTGGTTAAACTGGCCCAAAGGAACGTCAGTAACGGGAGGAAGGAATTTGCAAATGCATAAGACTAGTTAGAATCTTGGGATGACTCGGACAACATAACGGCTGTAAATGCTCAAAAATATTTGAGACATCCTGCAAAATAGTGGCATGACCGCTCAACATCACCATATGAAGGTTCTGAGATCAACTAACAACACACGGAAGTAGTAGGAACTGAACTGGGGCTTGAAACCAACAATCCTATAATTCTATGGATTAGTAACACATCATCCTGATAGATAGATGAGAAGGCCTAGTTCTTAATCCCCGTAGAAAAGAAGAGGTTGACTCATATCAGAAGGGCATAGGGTAAAGGAGTAAAAAGAGCCTTATGTTCCCTTCCACAATCAATTCCCCTACATAACTAAAGCATTTCTAGACACAACTTCGACCAGTTTGGCTTGGTAATCCTACAAGCAGTCAGGCTCTGATACCAACGCTGTCAGGACCCCGATTCCAAGTCACATCGATCTAGCCGGTAACACCTCATATCACTTTGCGGCCTCACGCACGGTATTCCCACGAGTGTCGCCTTACCATGGCCCGGGACCGTTTGCGCCTTTTGGCTCACGTATATGATAGTGTCGCTAGCATCCATATGACAGAGAACCCGGGCCGACATGGCTAGTCGTGAACCCAAAGCGGCACTAACCCATGAGGACAGGCATACATGAATCAACTTCGAGCATCTCGGTCAGCAGCGTGCGAATCCGGGCTGTAGCACTGGGCTAACAGGACTCCGGTAACCTGGGCTGTAGCAGGCTAGGCAGGACTCTGGATGTCACCGCGTGACATTTCCCCGAAGGGACAGACACAGGAACGAAGTGAAACACATGCCGGCCAGTCAAGTGTCCTGAGCAGTAGTGCTGGACTAACAGGACTAGGGTGAACCGGGCTGTAGCGGACTACTATGGCACATGGAAGCACTAGACTACATTTCCCCATAAGAGAGGCTGCCAAGGATAAACAACTAGATTGTCAGATCCCACACATACCAAGCATTTCAATCATACACACAATAGGCTCGATATGTGTAAATACAACATGGCATCACAACATAACTCTACAACTCAAGTATTTATTCATTAGGCTCTGAGGAGCGAGATATTACAAACATGGGACTCATGACCCAACAATCATAGCATACAAATCAAAGCACATGTGGAAGCTTAACATGTCTGAGTACAGACATCTACAAATGAAAAAGGCTAAGAAGCCTGACTATCTACCAGATCCTGTCGAGGGCACAAGACCGTAGCAGAGGTATCAAGCTAAACATCAAAGTCCACGCGGAACTACTAGCGAGACTGAAGTCTCTGTGCAAAACATAAATTAAGCAAACGTGAGTACAAAAGTACTCAGCAAGACTTACATCAGAACTAGCTACATATGCATCGGTATCAACAAGGGGGGTAGTGGAGTTTAACTGCAGCAAGCCAGCTTTGACTCAATGGCTAACCTGAACTACGACTGCAAGCAACTCTTTTGAGGTGGCGCACACGAGTCCACATATTCACCATTCAATACACCACTATGGATCCGCTCCCATCTCCCTATGAGAAGGCCATCCATAGCACTCACGCTTATCTTACGAGTTTTAGAGTATCCACTTCAAGTTATCTATGAACTGTTATAGGCAACCCAGAAGTCCTTTACCGCGGACATGGCTATTCGAATAGATGACGTTAACCCTGCAGGGGTGTACTTCTTCACACAAGCTCTCGTCACTTACCACCATGTACACGTCATGTATCTCGGCAACCTTCAAGCGGAAGCCTGGCGAGGGAGTCGGCCATGACCTGACTAACCACACAAGTCTCTAGTCCAGGTTTATCGCCTATTTGGGTTCCATCCGTGAGGAGATCCGGCCGGAGTTTCGCTCACAGCCCCAAACGATGTGTGCAGGGTTCCCGAGACACCAAACGGGCGCCCGATACACCATGCCACGGTGTATCTACCACATCATAGCCCACCCCTAGGGTCAGCGCTATGCACGGCTGCCAACACATATCCTACAAACACCAGAAACTAGTTGCAATTCCTGGACAGAGGGCAAGGGTAGTTAATAAGTCGAGAGGGTCCATTGGTTTCGGGCCCAATGCATGGTAGTAACTGTTTCATGGATCACAAACACAGAACTCAGTTCCTGAGGACGGCTTCAATGAGACAACCCACCATGTACTCCTACATGGCCTCTCACCGCTACCTTTACCAAATTGTGTTCACACACTTAGCTCACACATAGTAGGACATGTTCATCACTGTTTAGATTCATCCCCGATGAATCAGACCTGGCTCAACTCTAAGCAGTAGCAGGCATGACAAACAAGATGAATGAGTAGGCACATTAGGGCTCAAACAACTCCTACTCATGCTAGTGGGTTTCATCTATTTACTGTGGCAATGACAGGTCATGCAGAGGATAAGGGTTCAACTACCGCAGCAAGTAATAGTTGAATCGTTGTTGTCCTAATGCAATAAAAGAGAGCATGAGCGAGAGAGTGGAATTGTATCGGAATGAACAAGGGGGTTTTGCTTGCCTGGCACTTCTGAAGATAGTATAGCTCTTCATTGGTGTCATCGAACTCATCGTCGAAACCACGTCTATCGAAAGGGGACAACTTCTGGCAATAAAGAAGGAAACACAATCAATGCAATGCAACAATATGATGCATGCTCATGACATGGCAATATGTTGTTGATTGAACTAATGCAACTAGCAACCATATAAAATGAAGTTGGTTTGAACCCTAGGTTCAATTCAAACCCCATATGTGCTTTCTTAAATGCCATTTAATTGAATTGTCCTAAACAGATGATATAAGTTGCTCTAACATGCATGAAAATGCCATAAACAGATTCTTTGGATTTTTCTGATCATTTTTCATATATAATTTGTTTCATTTAGAGTTACAGTTAATTTCTATGATTTTTAGAAGTTTGGGGCATTTTCTGCAATTTTCTGAATTATTTTAAATCCAGAAAATGTTAACTGCGTCAGCATTGCGTCACTGTGACGTCAGCTGGTCAACTGGGCGCCTCCAGGTCAAACCTGACCTGTGGGTCCAGCGTGTCAGTGTCATCACTAACTTAACAGAGTTAGTTAGTGTTAGATTAAGCACTAATCTAAGTTAATTAGCACTAAACTAAACCTAACTAAAAATTAACAGGGCGGGCCCACCCGTCAGTGAGAGAGAGGGGGAGGTCAAACCGGGCAGTGGGGTTAACCCACGCCGGTCAACGGTCAGCGGTCGCCGGCGTTTAGCCGCCGGCGACGACAGAGACAGCGTGGCGGCTCGGAAAAGCTCTACAAGGCACCATTCGATGCGCGGGTTGCACCTACGGGTTCCTAGGAGTGAGGCGCATCCATTGGTGGTGGTGGTAGGAGTTGCGGTGGTCAGGATCGACGGCGGCGACCAAATCGGCAGCGGCCGGAGTTCGGACAGGTTCGGTTTGGCGCTAGGGGGCACAGTAGGTCAAATGGGTGGGCGCGCCCGGCTCCTGGGAGAGTGCTGAGCACGGAGCAAAGCTAGGATGCGGGTGGCAGCAGCTGTGGCCATGGCGGCGATGAGGCACGACGCCGGCGAGCTTCGGCGTCCGCGCAACTACGGCCTAGAGGAGGTGGCGAGCAACGGGGTTCGGAGGAGGAGGAAGAGAAGCTCACCGCGAGCACGATGGGAAGGTCAGTGGGCGTGGGGGAGGTCCGGAGCGAGCAGGGCGACGATGGCGATATCAGCGACCCGAGGAGGAAGAAGAGGTCAGGGCCGGCGCTTCGGGGCATTTGGCGTCGCGTGAGTCGACAAAGAGACGTCGGAGATGGTGGTGGAGCTCCTGGGCATGTCGGAGAGGCGAGGGGGAGGCGGTGGCCGCGGTGGCAGCGAACGGCGGTGACGGCTGTGCTTGATGTACTCGGGAGAGAGAAACAGAGGAGGGGGAGGAGCACAGGGAGAGTGAGAGGGGTCGGGGGGTTTTGTGGCGTCGCGGAAGACGTCCAGGGCAAAGAGGGGACAGCCAGGTAGGCAGCTGCCGGCGTGGCACGTCGTGGCGCCGTGGCTAGCTTCTCCTCTGCCTTCTGGCGAGAGGAGGAAGACAACTGGCAGGGGGGTGGCTGGGCTGGGCCGGCTTCAACAACAGGCCGCACAGGTGGGTTGGCCTCTCTGGTGGGCTGCTGCTACACGTAAGAAGCCCAGGTGAGTTTTTCTTCTCTATTTTAAATTTTTTTTATGTTTTCTTTTATTTATTTAAACTTGCCACTGTTTAAAATTTAGAACAATCAAAATAGTGCCAAATATCCTCCAAGTATAATTTATGTTGCTCATTGGACATTTCCAAATGCACATAAATTATCACAGAGCATTTAAAGACATATCCATATATATATTTGAATATGTTTTCAAATTCAAATAGAATATTGTTTTAAATTCAGAGACCAAATAATTTCTTAAAAATGTTCCAAAATTTCGGTTTGGTATATAACCCTTGCCAAAATTCTCAAAACTATTTTTAGGGAATTTTGGATTTACTGAATGCAATTTAAAGGGTTCTTGCCCTTCTTTTAAGTAAAGTTTTGAGGCTTCAACAATCCTCAATTCAAGTTTCAGAAATTTAAATATGATGCCTGAATGAAGATGCAACTATTTACAGGCAATATTCTAGGGATGTGACAGAACCGGGCGGAGGCGGCCCGATCTGGCGGCCGGGAGCTCCTGTGGGGGTGCCATGGCGGGGAGGCGAAGGTGCTAGCAGCCACTACTAGGGAAAATGTTATACACAGAACTATAGCAGTAGCACTTGTTAAAAGAGCACGCTACTGCTAGATAGCAGTAGCGCGTGCAAAATAAGCGCGCTGCAGATGGACATATATCAGTAGCGCGTCTTACCGAAAACTCGCTACTACTAAAATTCCAATCACTTAGCCATTGGGCTACACATAGTAGGAGCGATCTTCCAAAAACCGCGCTACCGCTAATAAAATTATAGCACCGCGTTTATGTGTAAATCGCTGCTGCTAACAAAAAGAAAATGAAATGAAAAACGAATAGAGAAGTAAATGAAAATGAAAGAAATAGAAAAAGGAGAAAGGAAAAATATAAAATGTAAAGAAAAAAAATGAAAAGGGGAAAATGATGAAGACATAGCAGTAGCGCGCTCTCTGAAACGCGCTACAGCTAACTTAGCTATAGCGTGTTTTCTGTAACGCGCTACCGTTACTTTTGACTTAAGCAAAAATGGTTTCCCCTCGGCCACCACTTCTCCCCCAAATCGACCCCTCGCTTCGCCGCCGTCTCCCCCACTTCGCCATCGCCCCCACTTCGCTGCCATCTCCTGCCGGCGTCGACGCCGCGCTCATCCTCACGGCCGCCGCCCGAGGCCGCCCAGCCTCACCGCTGCCGCCTCTCGGGCCGCCCTCGACCTCACCGTCGCCTCCCTCGACCTCACCGTCGTCGCCCTCAACCTCACCGCCCCCGAGCCCACCAAGACTGCCGCGTCCCGATCCTGAGCCCGCCCACCCCGCCCCTACCTCCGTCGCCAAGCACCTCCCCACCACCGTCTCTCCCATCTTTGTAAGCCCCCCAACCCATCCTTTTTAGTTAATAGATGTTAATGTTAAGTAGTAGATAATGTTGATGTTTTTTAGTTAGGGTAATAATAGACGATGTTAAGTAGTAGATAATGTAGATGTTAATTAGTTCAGTAGGGTTTAGTTTTTGAATTGAGTTTGTTTAACTAGATGTTAATTAGGGCAGTAGGGTTTAGTTTAGAGTAAAGTTTAGTTCAGTAGTTAACTAAATATAATCTATATTTGTTTTTTGAATTGAGTTTGAGAGAGCATGTATGATTTGTGTAGATTTTCTTGAAGTGTCAAACGCTATAGGACATGCAAATTTGAAGTGGTCAGGATATATGCAAATTCCTCAATTGTGTTTGCCCATGTTTCCAGGGAATGAAGATGAGTGGCCTATGTTTTGCCGGAATGTTGATTCATTTCCGTTCTAGCAAATTTCAGGCTCTCGATTTGTCCACTTTTTAGCAAAGGTCATGCCGAAATTTTCCGTGAATTTCGGCATGACTTGTGCTACAAACTAGGACATATCGAGTGCCCGGGATTTGTCGCACCAGGAAGGAGTCAACGTACCTGCAAAACATAGGCCTTTTGTATGTCATTATTCATTTTATTAGGTCTAGAATTAATTTACTAGATTTAATCGTAGGAAACATAGCTAGCAACGATGAAGGACAGGGTTCTGGTGATTGCGACGACGTCTACCGGGCGGCAGATGATTTTTTCGCCTTGCCGACGATCAACCGGTTGCATCGGGGACTGAGACAGACACGCAGACCGGTGCTGAGACTGAGACTGGCGCTGAGACTTAGACCGGCATCGAGACCGGCGCTAAGACTGAGACCGGTGCTGAGACTGAGACCAGCGCTGAGACTCAGAACGGCATCGAGACCGGCGCTGAGAATGAGACCGGCGTTGCCTCGGGGAGCGGAGCCGGTGTAGAACCGAAAGCAAAGAGGCAACGGCTTCCTAACAAACTCAAGACTACTAGACTGGTGGTCACAGAGGTGGACGACGGCAATTTTGAGCCAAAGGCGCCCGAGGAAGCCCGTCAATGCTATGGTAATCAAATAGGCTGCATCGTACGGACAACCGCCACCATCAACAGTGAGAAACTACCGAAGATAGAAAATATGAGGAGCTCCCTCCTAAAGAAGTTTCACCAGATATTCTTGTTCCCGGGCCGGAATGAGAAGGATTATGAAGATCCAGATGAGGACCCGGCAATGAAGAAGATAAACAAACACGCCATGACCAAGTTTAGCAACGCGTTGGCCGCCTGGAAAAATCGAGTGAAAGCAAAGATCATTGACAAGAAGGAACCCTACTCCGAGATTGTAAAGGATAATCCGACAATCACGGAAGAGCAGTTTCAAATATTCAAGGAGGCTTGCGAGGCCGAGGCTGCCAAAAAAAGTCTTGGTACATGAAGGGGCTTCAAGAGAGAAACATTGGGAGCCACCACCTTGGAAGCCATGGTTACGGCGGAAAGAGGTACAAATGGGCCAAGGAGGACGCGGAAGCCGCGAGTCTTGGCATCCCAGAACCCTTGGCGGATTTCACTGTCCCGCAGGAGCGTGGCGTCCTCAGGGCCCGACACCGTTGGAACCCAGTGAAGAAGGTTTACAAGACAACACCGGTCATTATGGAGTTCATGAGACTGCTGCTAATTTTAGTTTCTGATCAATTCAACTACACATGTTAGTCATATTTGTAAACGATCCTTGTGCCTTTTGCAGAGAGAGCAGCACCGGATTGCGGCCAAAAGCGACTCGCCGTCTGAGGCATTGGCGAGGCCCAAGTGGGACACTCCATTCAACCGGGCATTGAACATATTGAAACGACAACCGGTGGATACTCGACCGTCGTATGGACGCGTGCACGGTGTCGGAGACGGCGCCACGTGGAAGAAGTACTACCGTGAGACCATGGAGGAGAGAAAGGAAAGACGAAGGTTAACTGAAGAAAACATCGACAAGAAGGTTGAGATTGCGGTTGAGAAGAAAACGTCTCAGACAGTCGCAACAGCGGTAGCTGCCGCAAAACAGGTGGTTGCAGATTTGTCTAATTCCTTGGTGATGGGCGTTATCACTTGGACAAGGCAAAATCTAGAAAAACATGCAGAGGACTTTCCCTTTGCCGACTTCTTGGGGAGCAGCTCGACTAGCGTTGCACCAGCACCTGCTCCTGCACCGGCTCCCGCACCGGCTCCCGCACCGGACGTGCTCGGTGGTGCTTCGTGTTTGGCTGAGCTCGACGCCCTCACGGTATCTGTCACACCGGCCCCCTTCAATATAAATGTATAATCTCCCGTTTTCGTTGCCTTTCGGATGTCTCACGTCGCAGACTTTTCTTTGCAGGACGACGAAACCCCGTGCACCATATTGTACACCATCGGCGACCAGAAGGTGGACGTGGGGAAGGCGACAATAATGAAGCCGAAGGAACCATTGTTCCACAGCCGGCCGATCCCCCCGAACGTCTTCAAGGTTTCCGTGGCCAGTGTCAAACCGGGCCACGAGAATTTGCCTCCTCCAATACTAGCGGCGGATGACGATGAGACACCGCGGCGGCTTGGTGATTGTTGCAATTGGTGGGTCATGTTGTGGCCAAAGAGTCTGCTTTGTCTGGAGGCGGCCGGGAGCACACCCACGAGCACGCAGCCTCAGCAAGGTATGAACATCAACACCACACCTACCCAATTAGCGTCGAGTGTCGGGTTGGGTGATAGCGGACGGGGTAAGGAGGAGGCTCCATTAGTCGCTGATGACGTCGCCACGGATGAGGATGAGGACGACGATGGCGCTGAACAGTATGTCTATACTGGCGCCTCCTCAGGGTTTGAGCGTCATGAGTCGGTGCCTGAATTGCCGTCTCAACGTATTATGGACGACCTTCCAGTAGTAAAGAAGTCTAGGAAGAGAGCGAGGAAAGGCAAAAAAGCTGATTCTATGATCCAGCCGCCTCAGTAGCCTCGGCTTCAGGACCGTATAGATATCCCCGATGCGGATAAATGGCATATCCCCCGTCAACCAATCCTACCTGCAACAATGCTACAGGCCAGATTCGGCGATCTAAGCAGACTTCATGACGATGTGCTGCGGGTAGAGAAAGGCCTCATCGCCTCGATAGATCCAGGATACCCACTCTACGTGGTTAACGTTTCGCGGCAAATGCCGTACGTCGACAGCTTCCCCACGGATAAGTTCTTCCTCCGATTCGATTACATATTCGACATGTTTCACGTGAAGAAGCTGGATTTTACGTTTGTCCGCCTTTATGCCTTGCACATGAACTACATCATCGGGGTTGAGCAGATATCTAATATCTATGTCGCTGACCCATACTACATGCACGAGGGATTCTTGGGAGTCTGCGCAAAGCACCGTTGTCGGTGTCAAAACCAGCGGATCTCGGGTAGGGGGTCCCGAACTGTGCGTCTAAGGCGGATGGTAATAGGAGGCAGGGAACACGATGTTTTACCCAGGTTCGGGCCCTCTTGATGGAGGTAAAACCCTACATCCTGCCTGATTAATATTGATGATATGGGTAGTACAAGAGTAGATCTACCACGAGATCGGAGAGGCTAAACCCTAGAAGCTAGCCTATGGTATGATTGTATGTTGTAGTTATTGTGTCCTACGGACTAAAACCCTTCGGTTTATATAGACACCGGAGAGGGTTAGGGTTACACAAGGTCGGTTACAAAGGAGGAGATATCCATATCCCTATTGCCTAGCTTGCCTTCCACGCCAAGTAGAGTCCCATCCGGACACAAGACGAAGTATTCAATCTTGTATCTTCATAGTCTAACAGTATGGCCAATGGAGATAGTCCGGCTGTCCGGAGACCACCTAATCCAGGACTCCCACAGTAGCCCCTGAACCAGGCTTCAATGACGATGAGTCTGGCGCGCAGTATTGTCTTTGGCAATGCACGGCGGGTTCCTCCTCCGAATACATCACATAAGAATTTGAATACAAGGATAGTGTCCGACCTTGCAAAATAAGTTCCACATACCACCGTAGAGAGAATAATATTTCCGCAAATCTAATTTGTTGACTTGTTTTGGCAACACGACATTATGTCATGGCCCGGTGATTATTCGAACCGTTTCCTTTAACTAGCCCCGCACATAACGCGAGGCAGTTTTTTAACACGTCTTGTCAAAGCAAAGATCATGTCCCCTTATCACGGGATTCTCATCAATACGGGCATGGGTAACCCAACCACGCCATCGATTACGGCGCTAGGGGGATGAGCGAGTTTTACCAGGCTAGTGGCGACACTTAGTTTCGTCCGCCCATATAAAGGGATAAGGATTCACCTTTTAATCCACGCCTTCTTCCTCCTTTGCTCATCCATTTTCGCACACTCGAGCTCCAGCGCCCAAGTCCGCACTTCCCACCTCAACCTTCTCCAACCATGTCTGGAGCGGGAGGCAGGTGGATGGTCTCCTCCACCACGGAGGGAGACATCAAGAAGCTGAGGAGAGCCGGATACCTGCCCGACGACATCGCGCACCGGCTCCCAGATGAGGGGCAGCTCATCCCCACCCCCAGGCCCCATGAGAGGGTAGTGTTCCTTACCCATTTCCTCCGCGAACTGGGATTCCCTCTCCACCCATTCGTCCGGGGGCTCATGTTCTACTACGGCCTGGATTTCCACGATCTGGCCCCGAACTTCATCCTCAACATCTCGGCGTTTATCGTCATGTGCGAGGCCTTCCTCCGCATCAAGCCCCACTTCGGCTTATGGCTGAAGACCTTCAATGTCAAGCCGAAGGTTGTGGGCGGCCGCCAGGCGGAGTGCGGAGGCTCCATGGTGGGCAAGATGCCCAACATTACATGGCTCGAGGGCTCCTTTGTGGAAACCATAAAGGGGTGGCAATCGGGGTGGTTCTACATCACCGAGCCGCGTGACCCTGCATGGGCAGCGGCCCCCGAGTTCCGATCTGGCATCCCCACGTGGCTCACCTCCTAGAAAGAGAAGGGCCTGTCCTGGGGTAGTTCGGGAGAGCTGACCGGACTCCAAACATGTATTCAAAACATGGTGAACAAGAAGCTCAAACTCGTCAATGTAGTCCAGGTCATGCTCCACCGTCGGATCCTCCCGTGCCAACAACGGGACTTCAACTTGTGGGAGTTCGACCCGGCGCAGCACCGAACTCTGAACAGGCTCTTCGACACAACTCACGAAGATGCCTGGAGGGTGTTGTTCAAAAGCGTCGAGGTCCCCCCTTCCATTACTGAGGATCGCGGATTCAGTGCGAAGCGCCAAGCCAGAGCGGTAAGCTACTTTACCTTTCACAGGATACTTATTTTTATAGATTGACTCCATGCGGGATCTAAACTCCCGTACCTTTGACAGGACTGGCAGGAGACGGTCGGACAGATCGACTGTCCGGCTCCTTTGCACGAAGGCGAAGCAGACGCTCTTCTGGCGAAGATGCTGACTCCGGCTCCTTATACGGTGCCGGAGAAGACCAAGAAGGCCAAGGGAACCTGAAAGAGTTCCCGACGCCAGGCGTCGTCGGACTCACCGTCTGAGGATTCTAAGGCGCAATCCTCCCCTGAAGACGAGGAGGCAGAAGAGGATGCTCCCCCTCCAGATGAGGGAGACAAGAAAAGGAAGGCCGCCCCAACTGGGGAGGCCGAAGGGTCCAAGAAGGGGAGAACTCTCCTTCCGGACTACTCTACCACCGCCGCCGACGGCGAACACGAGTGGCTTCCCAGGGCCAAGCCCCTGGGGAAGTCGTAAATATTCGGATACCAGAGTAAGTCATAGTATTTCTTTGCCGCACTACTTCTCCTAACGCCGAAATATGATTATGCAAGCCGCCCCGATCCCGTATCGATGTATCATCGGACGGTTCCCTAGGCTCGTCGGACATTGATAGCGATCCAGTCCCGACCGCCACCTCCCCCTATCCTGTGAACGACGCCAAGGTGCTATCTCACGAGGCACCGGGTCGAGGGGAGACAGTCCCGGAGGCGCCTCAAGGCGGCCTCCCGGACTCCGGGAGCCGAGGGGACAAGGCCCCTAAGAGCTCCGAGTTCGGCCCTCAGCCGAACACTGCGCCGGAACCTCCAGTGGTTCCAGGCTCGGGCAGGCAGCCTCTTTCTAAGAGGGGCAAGACGCCTGTGCCGGTGACCTCTATGCATCCAGAGGCGCCGGACAATCTGCTGGAAGCGCTTCGCAGTGCTTCCATCAACGAGGAGCACCGTACTATTATGAGTGCGGTGGTCCAGAAGGTTCAGTCCGCCAAGAGCGGATTGACTGAACCCTGTGCCAGCCTTCTAACAGGCTTTGAGGTAAGTGTTAAAATATAGGAAAAATATTACCGCATAGACAGTAGCCCCTGATGCTCTGTTCGGTGTTCACAAAGAAAAGCCGAACAGAGGATCAAACAATACTGCATGAGTCTAATTTAAGTATGTCAATATGGGTATGCAGGCTTCGCTGCTGGCGTCCGCCGCACTGACTATGGAGGTCGCCGTACTGAAGCAGGACCTCGAGGGGTCCAAGAAAGAGCTCGGCCTTGCCAAGAGGCAGCTCGAGGAGAACAAGGGTAAGTAATACCCTGTCTATAGATATGTATATATAAAAGAAGACGCGATTGCAAAATGACAGGATCATCGTATATTTGCCAGGGGCCACGACCGAGGTGGCGACCCTGAAGCAAGCGCTAACCAAGGCTGAAGATAAAGCGGCCAAGGAGTGCTCCGAGCGGGAAAAACAAGAGGCTCGTGTGGGCGAGGTGCAGCAAGAGCTCCAGGCTCTCGTGACGAAGCACAAGGCGTTGGAGCTTGACTCGAAGATGCGGGAGTCTGAGCTTGCCGCGGCCCTTGAGAGCGCAAAGAGTGCCAAGGCCGAAGCCCAAAAGGCCCTCCAGGAGATCGACGCAATGAAGAAGATAGCAGCGGGTAAGGCATTCTATATGCAGAGCAAGCATGTAAGAGTAAATTATCGATTACTTACCCAAATTCAGAACTCTCCAGGAGCATTCGCAGATTTGCCCCGCAGCGTGTCGGATGCCGCATAGTTTTACCAGGCCGAGGAGGGAAGCTCAACGGAGAAGCTGTTCTGGTCTCAGTATACTGGGACCGAACACCCGATGCCTCTGAGCGACCAGCTAAAGCAGCTAGTCCAGCTGCACAAGGCGGCCGAACAGGCCATGAAGGGCCTTATAGTCCGGCTATGGCCTGGCGATGCCCTTCCAAACAGGTACTTCGGCCTGGTGAGGCGGCTTGTGGATGCCTGCCCATGGCTGGAGGTCGTCAAGCGGTCCGTCTGCATCGAAGGTGCACGCCGGGCTTTCGCCCGTGTGAAGGTGTAGTGGGCCAAGCTGGACGCTGTGAAGCTGATCAAGGAAGGGCCGCCGCAGGGCAAGGAGCATCGCACCCCCAAAATTTATTATGAGGGTGTCCTGAAGGGTGCCCGTCTTGTAGAGGATGAATGTTCCAAGGATGTAATATTTGAGTAAACTTGCTCGTGTGATCCTGTATGATGAAAACTTGTTTCATATGTGCTATGCAACGCTTGTGTGAATTTAAAATATTGCCTTCTGTTTGGCTGTTTATCCAATCTGAGAGATGGCTAGTCCTCGGCTTCTGCCCCCATGCCACGAGTGCTGGGGTGTTCAGGATAAACCTGAGCACTCTTGTTCCCATGTTTGGGTCCTTCGAGGGAGGTGCTCAGCACAACGAACAAGGCAACCAGACTAATAATGCTTTATCACTCTCACTTAGCCATAGAATTCTATAATTTTAAATTTTGGTGAAGCCCCTGGTATTCGGAAGGACGAATTTGGGGCGCGATACACGCCTTTAATCCGGACAGGGCCGGCCCCTCGCCCTAAGCGGCATAAGTCTTTAGGGACTCGAAAACCTCGTCGAACAACGACCAGTCTCTCGCCTTATCATGACAGTCGGTTTTAGCTTTCTCTACTGAGGTGCTAAGCCCGGCAGAACCGGGGCACAATCGCAGTAGTTCTCCTAGCGCTACCTTAGCCGATAGAGCGCAACCTAAGGTACCAAAACATAGGAGCCGGGCAAACCCAACATTTGACCAAAGACATGATTTGGAGCTGATGCATATAATGCTATAAGTTCGGGGTGCCGCACTTGTGAAAGTGTTCAGACTTTTCACATAATATTGTGGGGTACGTAAGCCCCTGGTGTATTGGCCGTACCAAAGTGTACGGTTGCGATGTGTCGTTAATGAACACACACATATATATATAACAAGAATGCAATAATAGTTGTGATGTTATGCATTGTTTATTCAAAAAGGTGCGTTAAAGCAGAATGATACAGATAGTGTGATAAGCAAAGAGTGGGACTATGTCCCTTCCAAGGGCAAGCTGAGGAATAGTATTAAATCAAATATTTCGCTCGTTATTGTAATCCACCTGGGATTTTTGTGGTGTGACGTAGCTTTCTGCCTCCTTGGTTGCTGCATCATGTGTTTGGCAATAGTGCTGCCGGACAGGGTTTCCAGAGATTAAGGTCCTGAAAAAGAGAAAAATAACCAAACGGGAAGCCCCTAGTGCGGTTTAAGTCACGTCTTGGGGCATGCCGCAGTTGTGCCCCCCTCCCCACCTGTGCCCATGGTATTTTTAATGCGTAATTATGTACGCGTGGCACGAGTTTCGCCGTTTCACTGGGACTGGGGTGGGGGCCACATTGCTACGCGAGCTCAGATCGCGCCAGGCAGTCTATTTGTCGATTGCTCCGAGCGCGCTTGAAGGTGTCCGGGTCTTGAAACACCGAACTGGTGGATTGCCTTGAGAGGCTGTTTTGCGCTTCTGCTGCGAGGGCCACGGTGTGCTCCTCTGTTCGGAGAGAGCGCTCTATGTTTCCATTGACTGTAATAACCCCGCGAGGTCCTGGCATCTTGAGCTTGAGGTATGCATAATGCGGTACCGCATTGAATCTCACAAATGCGGTTCGCCCGAGCAGTGCATGATAACCACTGCGGAATGGGACTATATCGAAGATTAACTCTTCGCTTCGGAAGTTATCCGGGGATCCGAAGACCACTTCCAGTGTAATTGAGCCTGTGCAATGGGCCTCTATGCCTGGAATGACGCCTTTGAAGGTCGCTTTTGTGGGTTTGATCCTTGAGGGGTCTATACCCATTTTGCGCACTGTGTCCTGATAAAGCAGGTTCAGGCTGCTGCCGCCATCCATAAGGACTCGAGTGAGGTGAAATCCGTCAATGATTGGGTCCAGAACCAATGAGGTGAATCTGCCATGACGGATACTAGTGGGATGGTCCCTACAATCGAAAGTGGTCGGATAGGAGGACCATGGGTTGAACTTTGGGGCGACTGGCTCCAACGCATATACGTCCCTGAGCGCACGCTTTCGCTCCCTCTTGGGGATGTGGGTTGTGTATATCATGTTCACCGTCCGCACTTGTGGGGGAAACCTCTTCTGTCCTCCGGTGTGTGGCTGTCGAGGCTCCTCCTTGTCATCACTATGTGGCCCCTTGTCCTTCTTTTCGGCAATTAACTTGCCGGCCTGCTTGAACACCCAACAATCCATGTTGGTGTGATTGGCTGGCTTTTCTGGGGTGCCGTGTATTTGACACGAGCGATCGAGTATACGGTCCAAGATGGACGGACCCGGCGTACTTTGTTTGAATGCCTTTTTCCGCTAACCGGGTTTAGAGCCTTTGAATACGGCATTGACTGTCGTATCCTCGTTATTATCGCTATTAATGCGGCGCTTATGTTTGTTGTGACGTGACCTTCTATTGCCGTCCTTGGTATCCGGAGTACCATGGTTCTTTGATATGTTATTACTGCGAGCCAGCCAGCTGTCTTCTCCCGCACAAAAGCGGGTCATGAATGTCGTGAGGGATGCCATAGATTTCGGCTTTTCCTAACCAAGGTGTCGGGCTAGCCATTCATCGCGGATGTTGTGTTTGAAAGCCGCTAGGGCCTCTGCATCCGGACAGTCGACGATTTGATTTTTCTTTGTTAGGAACCGAGTCCAGAATTGCCTAGCTGATTCTTCTGGCTGCTGAATTATGTGGCTCAAGTCATCGGCATCTGGTGGCCGCACATAAGTGCCCTGAAAGTTGTCGAGGAATGCGGCTTCCAGATCTTCCCAACAGCTAATGGACTCTGCTGGCAAGCTGTTAAGCCAATGCCGCGCTGGTCCCTTGAGCTTTAGTGGGAGGTATTTGATGGCATGTAAGTCATCACCGCGGGCCATGCGTATGTGGAGGAGGAAATCCTCGATCCATACCGCAGGATCTGTTGTGCCGTCGTATGATTCAATATTTACAGGTTTAAAACCTTCTGGGATTTGATGATCCATTACTTCGTCTGTGAAGCATAAGGGGTGTGTGGCGCCTCTGTATTGGGCTATATTGCGACGCAGCTCGAATGGGTCTTGCCCGCTGTGTTCGGCCCGGCCGGATTTACTTTTACTGTATCCGGCATGACGTTCATCGTATTGCATAGTGGCACGCCCCCGTGATCCATAGATCGATCTTGCATGCTTTGCTTTGTCCTCCAATATGTCTCGCAGGTCTGGCGTATCTCCCCATGCCTTTTTATTTGAATGGCGTCGGGGTGCAGGCTGAATTTTTGGCTGGAATGCCTCTCTATCGCGGCCACGAGGTGGCCGATCAGCCGCATCATACGCTTCTTACTCCAGTCGGGGTAGCAACCTGCACTTTGGGTAACTCTTGGAGGGGTACTCGTGTTTATATTCCTCGGCCGCGAGGACTTCAGTCCATCTGTCAGCTAGCATATCATGATCAGCTTGAAGCTGCTGTTGCTTTTTCTTAAGGCTATTTGCCGTGGCTATAAGCCGGCGTTTGAAGCGCTCCTGTTCAACGGGATCCTCTGGCACAGTGAATCGTCATCGCCGAGGCTTGCCTCATCTTTGGAGGGGGCATGTAATTATCATCCACCTCCTCTCCATCTGTCGCTTTCTCGGGAGGGCTGGCTCCTCCATCCTCCTGCTCTAAATCTTGCTGGAGGGGATTGTTGTAGTCTTCGGCACTATCCGAAGTGTTATTATCTCCTGTGCCGGTATCACCACTTTTGCTTTGGCGGGACTTAGAGCGGCGCCGCTGACGTCAGCGCTTGGGTTGCTTCTTGGAGGGGTCATCCTCCGCTATCTCGTCGCCATTGCCTTCTTTGGGTGTATCCACCATGTATATATCATATGATGAGGTGGTTGTCCAGTGCCCCGTGGGCAGTGGTTCCTCTTCGTCTCCCGCATTGTTGTCCATACCGTCGATGTCTTCGGAGTCGAAGTCGAGCATGTCGGTTAAGTCATCGACAGTGGCTACTAAGTGGGTGGTGGGTGGGCCGCGAATTTCTTCGTCGTCCGCATCCCAGTCCTGCCGGGCATAGTTCGGCCAGGACCCTCCTGACAAGGAGAGAGACCTTAATGAGTTCAGTATGTCGCCAAAGGGCGATTGCTGAAAAATATCTGCGGAGGTAAACTCCATGATCGGCGCCCAATCGGATTCGATAGGAACGGGCGCAGGCGGTTCGGAGTCCGTGGCCGGAGAAGGATCCGGCAGTTTAACAACACGGCTCTCGTGCAAGGTAAGGTTGATGTTTGGCTCGATCGCCGCTGAGGGTAAGGCCTCTATGGCAGGGTCCATCCACCCGTCCATGGACGGCACAACTGGCTCCGAATTGAGGGTCGAAGCGGCTACTTGTGCGATCGCTTGGACACTGTCCGATGGTAGAGCTAAATCATACTCATCGTGACCGCGTGACGCACAAGGCAGAGGCTCGAATCCATCGAAGATCAAGTCTCCACGGATATCGGCCGCGTAGTTTAAGCTTCCAAACCTGACCTGGTGGCCAGGGGCGTAATTTTCAATCTGCTCCAGATGGCCAAGCGAATTGGCCCCCAGTGCAAAGCCTCCGAACACGAAGATCTGTCCGGGGAGGAAAGTCTCACCCTGGACTGCTTCGCTATCGATGATAATAGGAGCCATAAAGCCTAACGGTGACGACAAAGAGGAACTCTCAATGAAAGCACCAATGTCGGTGTCAGAACCAGTGGATCTCAGGTAGGGGGTCCCGAACTGTGCGTCTAAGGCGGATGGTAACAGGAGGCAGGGAACACGATGTTTTACCCAGGTTCGGGCCCTCTTGATGGAGGTAAAACCCTATGTCCTGCTTGATTAATATTGATGATATGGGTAGTACAAGAGTAGATCTACCACGAGATCGGAGAGGCTAAACCCTAGAAGCTAGCCTATGGTATGATTGTATGGTGTAGTTGTTGTGTCCTACGGACTAAAACCCTCCGGTTTATATATACACCGAAGAGGGTTAGGGTTACATAAGGTCGGTTACAAAGGAGGAGATATCCATATCAGTATTGCCTAGCTTGCCTTCCACGCCAAGTAGAGTCCCATCCGGACATGGGGCGAAGTCTTCAATCTTGTATCTTCATAGTCTAACAGTCCTGCCGATGGAGATAGTCCGGATGTCCGGAGACCCCCTAATCCAGGACTCCCACAACCGTGAATACGCGAGGGATTACATCGTCAATTTCATGCTCGCCAATAAGGACAAGGAGGCGATTCTCGTGCCTTATCATCCCGTGTAAGTCATCCGCACTGCTATCCTTCCTTCGATTTCAATCATTCATTTGCACGGTGGAGGCTAATTAATTTGAGGTGTACTTATTTTGCGCAGCGGCGGGCGCGCCGTCCTCATCATCCTCTACCCCCGATTCTCCCACGCTCTTTACTTGGACACGTCGAAGAACATTCACAAAAAGGATTACACCCACATCAAGGATGTTCTCGACAGTGCTATGTTTTACTACCAAGCAAGGGGTGGAGAGGTCAGGGACAAGAAGACAAGGGGCGGCAGGGCCGCCTTTGGCCATAAGACCGACTTCTGCTGCATCCAGCAACCAAACGATTCTCTTAATGATGGATTCTATGTCCTACACCACATGCTGGAGTACAGACGGGATCACCAGAACCTTCGCATGTCACCTAGATCCGGCGATGCCCATATTCTGCAGTGGGCAAAGGACATAGGAGATATCGAGGATCATCGACTTCGAGCTGAGTTCAATAACATCTAGCGCGAACTTGCCCAAATCATCATGAAGGAGGTTGTCAGAAAAACAGGGATGTTCTACGGAGAAGGACAAATGTCGCGGGAAGACGTCCGAACATGGATAGCCTCTCAGCGTCTCGACATGAAGCCTTTCACTAAGCTCAAGGACTATCTCGCTGACTTGGATGGATGGAACGACATGTTGGAGTGATTGTCGATATATGACAATGTGTCCGTTTAGTCCATACTTTCTGTATGAAAAAACTTTGAGTTATGCACGGTGAAACTTTATTTGTGATGTAATTAAACCGTCCTCCTCCTCGACTAGCGAAAATCACTCTAGCTAGCACATTTTGGGGTACGATGAACTTTGTTATTTATGCTTATGATATGTTGTTTCTATTTTTGCCAAGTCTGTCTCTTTCTGTTGCTCAACTATATATGTTGCATATCATAGACTCATGTGACGATGCAGGTGCATAGACCATAGATGGCGAAGAAGTGCTATGCCAGGAGAATATATAAGACAAGTGGCCAGAGTGTCAGGCCCAGGTGTACCGGTTTCCGGTTTCCGAGCGACAGGCAGTAGTTAGTTTAGGTTCACGCTAATGCGAGAGAGGGATACGAACTCATGTACTCAAAGTGATAGCTCTTCTCGCGTATATCATTGTTTAGATGGATGATGATGTATTTGCAAGTAATCGAGACTTGTATCACTATTTTCGAGATGATGATGAGAGACCACTTTGTGTTGGATGATGATTATGATGATGACATGATTTAATGAGACTAATTGTATGTATATGCTATGATACATTTGTATGTGTATGATATGCTAAAGATTATTGTATAAAGCCTATTCAAATACAAAACAAATATGCAGGGAAAAAACTAATAAAACTAGTAGTAGAGAGGGGGGAATTTAGCAGTAGCGCCGCCTTACCAGTAGCGCTTCTAAGTAAACAGCGTTGTAGATAATATCAGCAGCGCCCTTTTCTAAAGAGCGCTACAACTATTCATGTATAGCAGTAGCGTGGGACAACAGGCGTTACTGCTATACGTTAGCTGTAGCGCCTTATTAGTAGCGTCAGTCCCCACGCTACTAATAGGCCCAAAACCCGCGCTGCTGCTAGGCTTTTCCCTAGTAGTGAGCGGGGAGGTTCGACGCTCGAATTGCACGCTCTTTCTCTCTCTCTGGCGGTAGAACGAGGAAGAGAGGCATCGGGACGAGGGAGAGATCGAGAGTGGGTTCGGTCGGGCTAGGGTTATAGGTTAGGTGGGCCTGGAGGGCAGCCCAGTGGGGAGGGCACCGGCTGGGGCTTAGAAGGCTGTGGGTTTGCTGGGCTGCGCGCTGATGGGCCTGCTCTCTGCTGCGCTGAGCTGCTGCTCCCTTTTTTCTGAATTCCTTCAGATAGGAAATAGATACAGAAAAGCACAGAGAACATGGAGAAGGTAGAAGCAAGGATGAGAATTAAAATGAGCTCCTGGAGATATGCACTATTTGAATAAATTGCTTTGGCCATTTTTAGAAGTAGAAAAATAAACCAAGTTTGAATTAACTTCAAACTTGAGTCATTTTTGAACCGAACCAAATCATCTTCAAAAGAGCTGAAACTTGACAGAAAGGTTAAATGAAACGTGTTGGATTTACAGGGAAAGAGTGAACATTATTTGAGGTGGGAAAATTGTCACTCGAGTAAATGGCTAGAATTTAGAAGAAAGGAAGAAGGAGATGGGGTTTGCTGGGAGATGGACTAACTTGAAGGGTGAAGATGCCAATAGCAATGGAGATGAAGAGAAAGAGATCACACCAAGACATACAAAAATAAAATGCACATTCAACAACAAGCAAGAAGATCATGATACAATGCAAAATATGACAAAGGCATTCGACATGATCATGGCATAGACATATAGGAATGAAATATGCAAAAATAAATATGATAATGCAACAAACATAAAAAACACACATCAACAACTAAAATAAAAGGAAGGGCAACTGAAGCGTCGGTCTCGGGGCGTCACAACACTCCACCACTACGAGAGGATCTCGTCCCGAGATCTAGAATGGCACCGGAGGGAAAACGGAAGTGGAAGAGAATAGGTAAAACTAAGTTGCTTCTTTGACAAGCGAGTGAAACCAATGAAGCTTGAGATGTTGAACAAATTGAAAGAAAGAATGCAACGGAAATGAACAAAGTTGAAAGCACTCCTTTAGGGAAAGAGGAACAAGGAAGAACAAATTCGGATAGCACTCCGATTGAAAAGAGGTGCAAGACTTGATAAGGCGAAAAGAACTTGAGTAGAGGGCACAACACTCCGGTTAAATGGATAAGCACGAAAAGAATACGATCCTCACCATTCGAGATGATGAGAGAAAAGAGCAACGTCACAATGCCTCCGGAAGAAAAGAAAGAATGGAATGGCACGAACAGAGGGAAACAAGGTCTTGAGAGAGCACGCTTACAACAAATGCTAGAACAGAGTTGTTGGATTAACCACAACAAAAGGATAAGCTTTAAGTGGGCTTATGATAACATCTCAAAGCTGAGGTGAAATTCTGCCACTAACGGAAACAAAAGATTGGATTGACTTCAACAAGGAGATGAGAAGCTTATCTCACTGGAAGGATAAATGAATTACTTGGGTCATTTATTAGCACCATAAATAGCAACAATCCTTAGGAAAAGCTTTAGGTGAAATATAACCCAAGATGACTCCAAGGAAGAAAATGATGGGTTTAAATACCTCATTCTTAACAACGGCGAATCATGAAACACGAAGGAAAATTGTCAAGAATGGCATATCACCATCCCAAAAGATAAGGTAGAAATAATTGCGCTTTGGAATGCAAGATGAAGAATGCTTGAACTCCCCTAAAAAGAATCTCGATGAACACTTCGAGAAGGAATTAAATCCTTGATAAACCATCATGTAGAGCCTCCATGAAGAACTCCGGTAATAAAAAAATGATCAAACGAAAGGAAAGTGAAGTTGAAAACACAAGGTGAATCCTTGTAATGATTTAGATGGATCTCTGTGGTGATATAATTGCGAGAGCTTGGAACTCCGGGAAACAAAGATGAGCACTTGAAACCAAGAATTTAACCATCGTGAACAAACTCTGGAAGAAGGGATTAACATATGGATGAAACAAGAATAAGAATTACATTATGCTTATCCTTCACCAGTTTAAATTGATGACAAGCAATGGATTTGGAATACTGCTTATTTTCGTAGAAAGGATTAAGAGAGATATAGCACAAACTTGAGAAGGTCTTCAACAAACCACCGGTAGGATTGAAATAACGAATAAATTGATATGATAACCAAGGAAGAGATCTTGAACGAACCACCGTATGAATTGAAAATGAACGAAGAAAAGATAAGGAACACCGGGTAGAATTAGAAAACGAATGACGATACTTGACAGAATTTGATACATGAGAGCGAAGAGGTCACGAGCTGATAAGAGAATACTTGAATGATGCACCGGTATGATTTGAAGAACGAGAGCTGAAGGCTCAGAATGAATAAATCTTCTGAAATGATGGGCTCCAGAGAATCAAACTGAAAAGACTCCTGAATTGCACCGGATAGGTGAAAAGAATTCTCACAATCGAAAATAATTATGAGAGGATGGCACCAAGCTAGAATCACGAATCTTTGAGAGAACGGATAAGATTTGGAGGAAAAACTCTTCTTCGGTCTTCAAAATCCAAGAATGACGATGACAAACACCGTCATGAATTGTTTAGACACTCCGGTTGAATCAAAAGCGAAGAGGTTGAACCAACGATGAAAAGAATTTGAAAGATCTTGGAGAAAGATATTTGACTGATGACAATTCATTCTTACGTCAAACTTGGAAAAGAATTTGAGAGTAACACCGTGAAGATTAGAAGAGTCAGGTAAGATCTTGGGAAAATACTTGTGGGTTAGGGCCCACTTAAGAGAAACACCGTTGAACGATTTAAAAAGAGTGATTGTGCCGGTTGAATTAAATGGCTTGAAAGAGATACCAATCTCGAAAGAGTTTGAACGAATGCAGAGTGGAAACACGAATCTTCGAGATATCTTGAACACTCCGGAACAATTGAATAGCAAGCGAGGAATGATTATGAGGTGCACCGGTTGGGAAAATATTTGAAACAAGGAAAAGGGATATGATCAACACCAAAAGCTTGATTTGAATCCACCGGAGAAGATAAAAGAAACGAATGAAGAACATCTTCACAAGAACCACCGGGTAAGAACATTTGATTGAAAAGAATGAAGAGACTTCACGAGAATAAAAATGGATACTTGATTAAGAAATCTGAGTCCTCAAAGAAAAAGGGTGGGTTGGCGGGAAAACAAAGTGAGCTTGGGACGAATGAAATGAACACCGTTGAGAAGAACTAATAATTGATCTTACTGATGTTGAAATGATCGGATCCACTTGAAGAGAAACACGCCGGTTGAAAATGAATTAACATAACAACCTCGATGATCAAGAAGGATTAGTACTCACATAGAAATATGAGAACACCACTTAGGAAAGGTATGGAATCAACATTTGACATTGAAGCAACTCGAATACCACAAACCAAAACAAAAACAAAGGATTGGCTTGCAGAATAAGCCGGAACAAACATATGATAGAGATTTCATCTGAAGTTTTCTTGATGGGGCCCACACGGGCTCGATCGTACAGCACCATCATGTACAAGGCAGTGCACATGACATATGAAGCGTCCCCGAGACAGCATAGCCAAGGACTCTTTAAGACACAACGAGACCACTGTAAAACCAACCGTGGATAGGCGGACCACTAGACGTCGAACCCCAATTTCATATCATACATCTGTCGGAAAGATATCCTATGAGCTACTTGAATTCCCACTTATAAACTCCCGAAATTTTTTGGTTTTGCAATCAGGTGTTGGGGATACAGGGGAAGCATAATATCTCACCCAAAACTAGCAAATCCTACATCCAGCTATATCCATCCTTCAACACCTAACCAAGAAACCTTCGGAAATCATTTACCTCAACCTTCGAAAAGCATCTGTTATACGAGTTATGGCAATACTCTTGAACTCCTGCCCCAGTACTGGGTGGTGTCGAGGTTATCTCACCAACAACTGCATAAAAGAGATTTTCGATGTCGGCGAAACTCGGGTATTCCAGAACTGCAATGATAAAATTGTGATGACAACACCTCGGAGCTCAACTCCCCGGGACACTGCCACAACCCCTAAATGTCAGGAGGCACCAAGAACAATGTTCTCGTCACAAAACCATCGAAACAATTCCAAGATACCCGCGTGATCCTAAAAAAATTAGTGAAATTTGAGAAGAGAAGAGTCAAAACTCTACGTTAGGAGGCCTCACCAGAGCGACGAAGGGACTGAGGAGTAAAAAGAATCCTACTCTCCGATATATATAATCCTATAAGACTCAAAACATTTTTCTAGACTCAACAACGTCAGCGATTCGATCAAGCAGGGGGCTCCTAAGTCGGGGAAGGCTCTGATTACCAACTTGTAACACCCATGATGCGGCTATATCTCCCACGTGTCAGAGCACGACTTAGAGGCATAACCGCATAGTAGGCATGTCGCAAGAGGGGTAATCTTTACACATCCCATGTACTGAATGTGAAAGAGATAAAGAGTTGGCTTACAATCGCCACTTCACACAATACATAAATATAGCATTACATCATCCAGATACATTCAAGGTCCGACTACGGAACCAAATAAAGAAACACAACCCCAAATGCTAGATCCCCGATTGCCCCAACTGGGCTTCACTACTGATCAACTGGAAACGAAACAAACACCCGCGGACAAGATATTCATCGAGCTCCCACCTGAGCTGGGTTGCGTCATCTGCACTGGTATCATCGGCACCTGCAAACTGTTTGGAAGTATCTGTGAGTCACGAGGACTCAGCAATCTCACACCCGCGAGATCAAGACTATTTAAGCTTATGGGTAGGAAAAGGTAGTGAGGTGGAGCTGCAGCAGGCACTAGCATATATGGTGGCTAGCGTACGCAAATGAGAGCGAGAAGAGAAGCAAAGCAACGGTCGTGAAACTAGAAGTAATCAAGAAGTGATCATGAAACTACTTACGTTCAAACATAACCCAAGAACCGTGTTCACTTCTCGGACTCCACCGGAAAGAGACCATCACGGCTACACACGCGGTTGATGCATTTTAATTAGGTTAAGTGTCAAGTTCTCTACAACCGGACATTAACAAATTCCCATCTGCCCATAACCGCGGGCACGGCTTTCGAAAGTTCAAAACCCTGCAGGGGTGTCCCAACTTAGCCCATCACAAGCTCTCACGGTCAACGAAGGATATTCCTTCTCCCAAGAAGACCCGATCAGACTCGGAATCCCGGTTACAAGACATTTCGACAATGGTAAAACAAGACCAGCAAGACCGCCCGATGCTCCGATATCCTGATAGGAGCTGCACATATCTCGTTCTCAGGGCAACACCGAATGAACACTACGTACAACTAAAACCAACCCTCAAGTTTCCCCGAGGTGGCGCTGCAACTGGCTCTGTTTCGGACCAACACTTAGAGAAGCACTGGCCCGGGGGGGTTAAATAAAGATGACCCTTGGGTTGGCCGACCCAAGGGAAGGGTAATAGGTTGTTAGGCAAACGTAAAACCAAGGTTGGGCCTTGCTGGAGGAGTTTTATTCAAAGCGAACTGTTAAGGGGTCCCCATAACACCCAACCGTGTAAGGAACGCAAAATCAAGGAACATAACACCGGTATGACGGAAACAAGGGCGGCAGGAGTGGAACAAAACACCAGGCATAAGGCCGAGCCTTCCACCCTTTACCAAGTATATATATGCATTAATTGAAAAAGGTATATTGTGATATCCCAACAAATATCCATGTTCCAACATGGAACAAAACTCCATCTTCACTTGCAGCTAACAACGCTATAAGAGGGGCTGAGCAAAGTGGTAACATAGCCAAACAACGGTTTGCTAGGAAAGGTGGGTTAGAGGCTTGTCATGGCAATATGGGAGGCATGATATAGCAAGTGGTAGGTATCGCGACATAGCAATAGAACGAACAACTAGCAAGAAAACATAGAAGTGATTTCGAGGGTATGGTCATCTTGCCTGAGATCCCGCAAGGAAGAAGAACGAGTCCATGAAGAAGACAAACGGACGTAGTCGAACGGATCCTCACAAACGCGACATTATCGGAACTAACCCGAAGAGGCAACACCGGAAAGAAGCAAACAACATGGTAAACAACCACCACATGAACATGGCATGATGCACAATCAAGTATGATGCATGTCTGGATTAATGAGGCATGGCATGGCAAAGTGCACAAACAACACTACAAGTTCAGTGGAGCTCAATATACATCAGGATGCATATTGACGAAACACCACATGACTTATTTAGTTCTCTCCCGTTTATGTACCCAACAATATTAAATGTTGTTAAACATGGCAAGAGGTGAAGCATAAAGAAAGCTACCTATCTAGGCAAGTTTAAATGAGGCCGGAACAACAAGCAAACAAGTCCAGAAAATCCCCATATGCATTTAGCAATTTGGTGCAACAACAATTTTAAACATTTAAATGGTATTATCATGATGCGAATGACATGTGCAGGTCTTATGCAGAATTTATGAAAATGTTGACAAGATAAGATATGAGGCATTTGCCATCGTGGCGGAAACGAAAGGGGTGCCACGGCAATGACAACGGAAATGGTGCCACGGCAACATTCCGGTTTCGGTAACTCGATTGAGATGCCGGTGCAAAAGGAAGTGTGATGGGAGCGTGTCATGCAAGATGATGGGGTGATCCCAGTTGCCGGGTTCCCACGGGTGGACGGCATGGCAACGAGGAGGAACATGCAAGCGACAATTTCAGACACGGTGCAAAACACGGGGTTCATATCATTCAACACACATGCATTCGTTCACGGGCGGTCGTCTCGGGGTTATACCTTCGAAGCGTGCAAACGGGAGGGTTCTCGTTCGGTGCAATGTAGAGGAAGTAGACGTCCACGGGTCGTCGAGGTAAGTAGTGGTTCATGTCCGTAGATGTTCGGGGTCACGACCCGGAACTTGACGTCCACGGGGCTTTCGGTGATGGTCGTGGTACATGTTCCGTAGACGTTCGGTTAGTGGTACATGTTTTGTATCCGTTCGAGTCATCGGTAGAGGAACTTGACGCTTGTGTTATACGGGTCTTCGACGATGGTAGTGATACATATCGTGGTGGGACTTGGTGCATCCAAGGTCTTCGGGCGTAGTGGTACACATCGTCTTAACGTCAACGGTGCCACACAGCGGAGAGCACGCACAATAGGGCACGGCGGAAGTTGTTCATGGAGCAAGGGGTCATCCAAAGGAGGCAGAGGCCATGGCGCCAAGGATGAGCGGCGGCTGTGTATCCGAGCAGTGGGAGGGCGGGTCCCGCGGGGCACGACAATGGGCCTGATCTGGCTGGAGTCCGGACGAAGGCGAGCTCCGGCGACGGAACTTGGCGATGGGGCCAGCGCCAGGAGGAGGCGCGGCACCTGGCGTGTAGGTGACGAGTAGAGGATGCGAAGCCACGGACGCAGGGAGCCGTGCGTGGCAAGGAGCGCTCAGGCGCTGCCCGAATCTCGTGGAGTCTTGACCAGAGGCGGACGCAGGGCTGCCGGACCTACAGCTACAGCTGCCAGAGGCTCGAAGCTCCACGGCGGCGGCCACGACGTGCGGGAGGAGGTGGCTGAGGCGGAGGAGCTCGAGCACAGAGGAGGCGCTCGCTGGAGGCGGGGAGGCAGCAGTGAGGCGGCGGCGGAGTAGGGGAGGGAGGCGCGCGGAGGAGGCGAGAGGAACCTGGCGGAGGCGGCCCGATCCGGCGGCCGGGAGCTCCTGTGGGGGTGCCATGGCGGGGAGGCGAAGGTGCTAGCAGCGGGAAGGTTCGGCACTCGAGCCGCATGCTCTTTCTCTCTCTCTGGCGGCGGAACGAGGAAGAGAGGGATCGGGACGAGGGAGAGATCGAGAGGAGTGGGTTCAGTCGGGCTAGGGTTATAGGTTAGGTGGGCCTGGAGGCCGGCCCAGTGGGGAGGGCACCGGCTGGGCCTTAGAAGTCTGTGTGTTTGCTGGACTACGCGCTGCTGGGCCTGCTCTCTGCTGCGCTGAGCTGCTACTCCCTTTTTTCTGAATTCCTTCAGACAGGAAATAGATACAGAAAAGCATAGAGAGCATGGAGAAGGTAGAAGCAAGGATGAGAATTAAAATGAGCTCCTGGAGATATGCACTTTGAATAAATTGCTTTGTCCATTTTTAGATGTAGAAAAATAAACTAAGTTTGAATTAACTTCAAACTTGAGTCATTTTTGAACCGAACCAAATCATCTTCAAAAGAGCTGAAACTTGACAGAAAGGTTAAATGAAACGTGTTGGATTTACAGGGAAAGAGTGAACATTATTTGAGGCGGGAAAATTGTCACTCGAGTAAATGGCTAGAATTTAGAAGAAAGGAAGAAGGAGATGGGGTTTGCTGGGAGATGGACTAACTTGAAGGGTGAAGATGCCAATAGCAATGGAGATGAAGAGAAAGAGATCACACCAAGACATACAAAAATAAAATGCACATTCAACAACAAGCAAGAAGATCATGATACAATGCAAAATATGACAAAGGCATTCGACATGATCATGGCATAGACATATAGGAATGAAATATGCAAAAATAAATATGATAATGCAACAAACATAAAAAAACACACATCAACAACTAAAATAAAAGGAAGGGCAACTGAAGCGTCGGTCTCGGTGCGTCACACTTTTATTACAAAGAATAATGATACAAAGGTTTGATGTTACACTATGCCTGCTAAGGTAGCTCTATGCTAGCAGCAGAACAACTCGTAGCGGCGGAAAACTTCTAGCAGTGGAGCAACGACGGCGGTGGTCAACTCCACCCCACAGGGACTCTGGCTGGGACACGGTCTAGCTCGCACGATCGGTAACCTCAACAAGCAATCAATCACGGCATCACCTACAATCTAGCATGACACGCAGGTCAGTACTTTGAATGTACTTGCAAGCTCAAAACAACCATAAGCATCAAGGCAAAACAACAACATAGCATCAACAGGTTAAGTTATTAACTACTATTATGTGAAAGAAATTATTAAGCATGATGTGAAACTACTAGAATACTGATGAACCAACATTTCGGATCTCATGAACCATCTCACTCTTGGCTATCCTGCCAAGCAATATGTGACCTCGATCACCTCGTGATCATCGTGTTACCACACCACAGACGGAATGATCATCCTCAAGAGCATACCAACATCATCATCGGCATCCTGCCAAACTGTTACTGCTCACATACAAAGATAAGTTATCTAATAAGTCATTCCGCCATCATGAGTGTTGATTAAACGTTGTGACCTAGTATGAACTCTGTCCATGACAGAGGACGCGGCTATCGATAGTTTATACACACTCTGTAGAGGTTAGTACACTGTACCCACACCACATAACCCATGGCCTCGTGTTCCCATACGGGTGGACCAATGGCGTTCCGAAAAAACCAATCTACTGCATGACACTCTCTCGGCCACTCCGACATACTCCCCTTTGGGATAAGTCATGGGTGGCCCCGAATGCCACTTTGTACATCAAACGGCCAACATCTTGGCAAAACAAAAACGGTCCCAAACGGGGAGAAAGGGCCCTACAAAAACTACGGGCACACAAGGATTATGGCCGCCTACCTGATCAGGGTAGCGTGCGCACATAACCTTCCCTAGTTGGAGGCACCGGCGAGAGGCATGACAATAGACCGTATTAGGGCCTTCCCATAAAGTCAAATGTGGTTGCACTAGAAAAGCCCGGTTCAGTGACACCGGACCAACGAAATGACGGAATTTGTCCTCAAGGTATAACTGTGATAACTGATACTCCGATATCATATATCCACCTGTAATCCAAGTCATATATAGAGATATCCAACAAATGATCCAAAGCATAATCTAGTCATATCATAATACTCCGAGGATATCATATTAACTAAGATCATGATGAATCCAAGCATAAGGATGCTACTAAACCAATAGTAATATTCAGATATTAACCTAAGATCCACATGATAGCATCAAATCTGGCATAACATCAACTACTATCATGATGAAAATAATAATAATAGCCACTAATAATCCAGTGGCAACATGTGATCCTCAATCTACAAAATATTAGTCCTAGAAATCTAAGCATAATCATGGCAGTAACAAGATCAAAATATCACCACAACAAATACCATGAATGAAAGCATATGTAGCTGATGCAAATTTTAATCAAGTTTAAATAATTAAACCATGGCATTGCATTGCAATCATGCAAATGGAGGGTGTGGCTTGCCTTGATCCAAGAAAGAGGTAGAAATCTCCCGGTCTTCATCAAACAGCTCAAAACACTCTGGAAAACATTTTGCAAGTATTTTGTAAATATTCCATAATCCATTTTTCTCTGTCCAAAAAATTTAGACAGTTGAGAAAAATTTCAAAATTTACAAGAAAATAGAGGAGCTTAAAAGAAAATTAATGCAAAAAAAGAATTAGTTCATTTGGACTTGTAGTATAGGAGTTATTCATGGCCAAAGTTGTGGTCAAATCTGTTTAAAATGAATTTAAATGAATTTCCAATGAATATCTAGAGGGGTGACGTCGAAGGCGTAAAGTGGGTTTACGCCTCCACTTGAAAATGGTTCGGGGGGATAAGAGGCTGACAGGTGAGGCAGACCTGTCAGTTTTAA
>NC_057797.1:301491524-301494239 GCF_018294505.1 Triticum aestivum
GAGAGAGAGAGGATGGCAATGGGTCGGGTTTGGATCGGGTTGAACAATCTCAAATCCATATCCATGTCCATGAAGACAGTCTTTGCCCGCCCATGAAAAAATCCATGGGTGAAAAATTGTGTCCATGTCCAAATACGATGGACATTGGGTCCTCTCGAGACATATAAATAAGACATAACACAATGTTAACATAAACTCTTCCATTCTTCACCTCGTGGTAGGCTAGGCTTCACTTATGGTAAATCAACATCCACTAACAACCTAAGATCATTTAGTATTTTTCTAACAGATGAGAATGACGAGTCATTTAAGGAGGAGGTAAAAATAAGGGAAGGGGTGTTGGATTATGTTACAGAGGGGGTTGAATGTCAACTAAAAAAAGTTACGATGGAGATTGTGTAATTTCTTATGCATGTTTTAGATAAAAAAGTGTAAAATTGTTGTGGGACATATGACCGTGGGGCAAGGATAGCAGATTTTCCCCCATTAAGTCATACTATCGGGTCGGGTTTGGGTATATCCATGGGTACAAGATTATATCCATGCCCTATCCATGAACAATCGGGTCGGGTTTGGGTGCCGCCCATGGACACAAAAGCATATACAAATCCTATCCATTCGGGTCGGATATCCATGGATATCCATGTCCATGGATAAAATTGCCATCCTTGAGAGAGAGAGAGAGAGAGGAAACATAGGAGTGGTGGCTGACCGGTGAGCAAGCCACAACAGAGCTGGGCGATGGCTGGGATGGATCGGGCAGACGTCGTTGACCACACCTGTAGCCGCAGCTCCTCGGGAGATGGCCGGACTGTGTCACGTCCTTCGTCTCTGGCGACTGCGTGCTTCGGGCGTTGGTGAGGCCAGCGGTTCCGGCGATGATTCGAGCACCTGAGAGGTTGGGGAGGATCAGTGGAGTGAGGGAAGCTCGATGGTGGTCTTGGCTTGAGCGGAGAGGCACGGGAGGCAGTTGGCCATGGCACAGGCCGAGCAGTGGAGCACTCGTCCGAGGGGAGGAAGGAGAGCTCGATGGCTTGCTGGAGTGGCCATGGGGGTCGATTTGGAGAGGAGGACGTCGAATGGTGAGGTCTGGCCAAGGCTCCGGCAGGGATAGGCTTCATGAGGAGGGAGTGGAGGTGACCGGAGAGGGCAGAGGATCACACAGGAGGAGAGGATCGCGCCAAGGAAGAGGAGGAAGAAGACGAGGCGAGCACAAGAACGAGCAGTACACAGTGCACTCGTGGGCGTGCGGTGGCTAGCGTTGGCGAGGCAACTATAGGAGGGGCCTGGAGAGAGGGAGGAGTCAGGTCGGCAACCACGGACGCGCGGGCACCGCCGGAGCAACGCGGCTCGACGCGGTCAGAGGAGCAGAGCGCTGCCACAGCGCATAGTGCGCGCGCACAGGCATGTTAGTGGCACCGTCACCATGAGACCTGGCATGGACAGGGACAATAGAGGCTGGCAAAAGATGTCTAGCATGTTGGCTTTGCACCCTGGAGGCTGTAAGAGGTGAAAGATCATCAAAAGAAAACAGGAGCAGATGTGAGGCTTCACTGGAAGTTTGTTGTAGCAAACTTGACTGCACATCTGTGACCAAATGAGAATGGGAGGGAGCCAAACTTGATGTCTGGGAGGTTTAGGGTAGGAAGGACTATGATCATGTGAAGTTTGGAATGAAATGCACCACAAAACAACATAGTTGCTTTGTAACTGCAAATTTGGTTTAGAAACTTGATTTAGATGAGTCACTCACATAGAGCATTGGGCTGGGCTAAAATTTCGCAAGGCAGAATGATTTGGACATATGAAGATGATGTCAAAATTTCATACCATTTGGACATGCCAAAATGGCACTTCCTTCACAATGATCCTCTCTGTCCAGAAACTTGAGAAAATTATACGGAAATATTGGCTTGATGAGTTGGTCCCAAATTTGGTGGAGCGAGATTCTATGGGTAGGAGAATGCTCTGGCAAATTTTCAGCAATAATGAAGCAATATAAAATATACTTGCTTCACAACCTGAAAATATTGCCAGAAGCAAAGATTTGAAGGTGTGCTCACATGGTTGATTTGGTGGGGCTTAAAATTGGTGGAGAGTCATGATTTGAGCATATGAAGTGGCTTGCAAAATTTCAACTCATTTGGATACTCCTAGCTAGTACTCCCTTCACAAACCACCTCTCTGGACAGAAACTTTGGAAATTTTCTGAGGAAGATTCCCTAGGAAAATGGAGTTGAATTTTGAAATGTGGCAACGATTTGGACATGCAAGAAAAGTTTGGGAAAAAACAAGAAAGGATAGGTGGCACTTCATTCACAAAATACCACTCTGGGCAGAAATGAAGAAGGAATATTTATAAATTATTTCTGACTGGATAAGTAAGGTTTGGACATATTTGAGGAATATATGGCCCAAAAAAATTATGAAAATTATTTGGGAATTTTGTGGAAGGCAGAAATATATGTTGCTTCACAACCTAGGCCAAACATTCCTTTAATAGAAAAAGGAATATTTCCAAGAAAAAGAATTCGGGAGTTTGGGCTAGAATGGTAAATGGCATGATCTAGGGAAAGATTTGAGAGTGATTGGACACTTGAGATAAGAAGAAATGATGATCTCCCATGTTTCAAGTCCATATAACTGCTCCAAAAAGAAAATCAGAGCAAAACCCAAATAAAATCAAAAGAAAAAGAAAGGGCCAAAAACCAAGGT
>NC_057797.1:301494492-301500867 GCF_018294505.1 Triticum aestivum
CCCCCCCTTAAAGAAATATTGTCCTTGAGATTTGGTTGCTTAGGGGACAAGGATGACTTGAGGACACCTTTCCCACTCAGATATCCATTTCCTTCATATGTTGTTCCCCTTGATGTTCACATGATCTGGTTACCTCACTCCGAGGTGGTTTGCTTCACCATTCCCAAAATTATGGCGGGCCTTTACTCATATACCAAATCTGCATGCTGACGTTGATTCTTTCATATATGCTGGTGATATCTGAAGAATCTGAGAATAACTTTCCAGTGGGTACAATACCTTTTTGTTCCTTCCATCGGGTTGTTCAGATAAATGCATGTCTTCCGGGTTCAAACAATGCTCAGAGTCAAAGACATTCTCCTAACGGAATCTGACTGCCCGTACGGGGTACGTGATGAGTACATGACTACCTTGGATATGACCAAAAATATTGCAAAGATGCATATTTGTGAGGTGATTTCTAATGCAAACTATGCAATAATTTATTTATGTTATTCAGGACAAAAATACTTCACAGACTTTTGTGCCATGTCTAATTGCAGGTGTATGGGAGATTTGTACAATCCACATATGAAGTTAAGGGAAAAAGAGAAGTTTAGGTGATGTTCAAAAATTCCTCTCGCATCACTTTTGGGCCAAGAGTAGATAGAGCCCAAGTCTCTCACGTTCTAGACTCGGATTCGGACTACACAGACATACATGACTCAAAACGCCAAGAACTCTTTCATTCGAACTCCGAATTGGGTGTTTTTTTGGAAAGTAGATTTCGTGCTCTTTCCAACCCAATTGGATTCACCTTCAAATTCGCCTGGAGCATTGAGATAGTGATGAGACAATCTGATGTTGCGGCAGTATCCGAGTCAAACTACAAGTCCAAAGGTGTTACATCACCTTCACTTGGGCCCATTGGCCTTCTACGACCTCGAGTTAGTTTTAGGCTGCCTTGGGACGCCCTCCCACCTCCTTGGTCGCCACCCCTTGCTCCTATATAAGTAGATCAATCTAGTAGCTTTTTGTTTGGGATTTGTTTAGTTAAAAGTTATCCATTGCAACTTCGTGTACTCCGTTTGTGTCCAACAACCAGACCAAGACCGTTTTTGGATCCACACCTTATCAATTCTTCATCTATATTCGCAATAGTCAAATTGCATTATCATATTCTTGCTTATTCTTTGATTGCTTGCAGGAATAGACCTTTGTGGTCAGGATGATCGTGCTTTCGACATCGTCAGTAACCTCAGGAGATTGGTTTAGCGATTGCTAAGGCGCAACGTCGTGCACGTTTGTAGTCGGATCGTCAAAGTCGACTCCACCAAATCAATATTTATCATCTCATCGAAAGATTGGGACCCTTGCCTCTATCGATTGGTATCACTGCAAATTTCGGGTCTATTTAGACTCAATCTCGCACCTGAATTTCAGATTGGAATTTGTTTTGTGCAGCGTTCAGTAAAGCAGGCATATATTTTCATACGAAGTCCGTTTTGGCTCCACAATTACTCAAATTAAAGCTAGTGATGAGCCACATCTAAATAGTTGCAGAACCTTGTTTAATATTTTACATCTCAAAATTGGCTTGTAAATAGGTCTTTTTGCCCTTTGAAGTTTGCGAACACAGCTTGTTCTAGTTTTTTAGGCTAGTTTTACAATTTTTTGACTCCTCATATCAACTTGGAATTGAGTGATTTTGTTTGCGTTTGAAAGTTTGAGTCAGTGCCATTCTTGAGAAAAAATATCATAAAATTGGAAAATACTTTACCAGAGGAAAGTTGGAGAGAGAGTTGTTGGTATATCCTACTTGGCAGCTGCTTCTCATCATTATCTTTACTGCCATTGTGATCTTCACTTATATCTTGTTGTCCAGAGCTACTTCAGATCCTTTATTAATGCTAGTTGTGCTATGCCATGACCTCATTAGTGTTCTAGGCTCACGTATCTAGTCCGGTCTAGCCTAGGACTAGCACAGTACCGTCGTTGAGCATTTATTCAACATTGCATCTCTGAATTGATTATTGCTAATCTTTTGCTACCATATATTTAATCCTTCCAAGCTCCACATATTCTACACCATGTATATGTATGTTTCCCTGGCAATCACTTTACTCAATCTTTGGAGTTATTTAACACTGTTGGTTGCCTGTCACCACCTTCTACTTGGTAAGAACTTGTAAGATATTGATATTTGCTTTACTGTGAGCGCTTTACCACCACATCCTAGTAGTTCATAGGAACATTATTCTTGAATTTTGTTTCTTGTTTCTACTAATCATGACAGATTCCAGAGACAGAAGTTCTTGGACGACGATACATCTTCACCATCACGGGAGGTGGGACAACACACACAAGCACATGGTCAGGTTATCTCTTTACCATCATTTGAGGGTAGATTTAATCCTGCTATTTATCTAGTTTGGTGCTACCTCTTGACCATGCGTTGGTTTTCCCTTGAAGAGGAAAGGGTGATGCGGCAAAGTAGCGTAAGTATTTCCCTCAGTTTTTGAGAACCAAGGTATCCATCCAGTAGGAGACTACATGCAAATCCCCTAGTACCTGCACAAACAAACAAGAACCTTGCAACCAACGCGATAAAGGGGTTGTCAATCCCTTCACGGTCACTTACGAAAGTGAGGTCTGATAGAGATAATAAGATAAATATTTTTGGTATTTTTGTGATATAGATTCGAAAATAAAGGTTGCAAAATAAATAGTAAACTAGAATTGTAGATTGGAAACTTATATAATGTAAAGTAGACCCGGGGGCCCTAGATTTCACTAGTGGCTTATCTCAAGATAGCATGAATTACGGTGGGTGAACAAATTACTGCCAAGCAATTGATAGAAAAGTGCATAGTTATGATGATATCTAAGGCAATGATCATGAATATAGGGACCACGTCCGTGGCAAGTAGACTGAAATGATTCTGCATCTACTACTATTACTCCACACTTCGACCGCTATCCAGCATGCATCTAGAGTATTAAGTTCATAAGAAGAAAGTAACACATTAGGCAAGATGACATGATGTAACACCCTCGATGCGACTATAGCTCCCACGTGTCGAGGCACGACTTAGAGACATAATCGCATTGAAGGCATATGTCGCAAGTTAGGCAATCTTCACAACATCCCATGTAATATAAATAATAAAGGGGAGATAACATAGTTGGCTTACACTCGCCACATCAAACAAGTACATAAATAACATTACATCATCCAAACACTCATGGCACGACTACGGCACCAAAATAAAAGAGAACCCAACATGCGACAACGGTCCCGTTCACCCCCAACTGGGCACCACTACTGATCATCGGGAAAGGAAACATAGTAACGTTGAGAGTCTTCGTCGAACTACCACTTGAGCTCATACGCGTCTCCTGGAGCGGAATCATCAGGCCCTACATCTGGTGTAACAGTAATCTGTGAGCCACAGGGACTCAGCAATCTCGCACCCTCGCGATCAAGACTATTTAAGCTTAAAGGTATGGCAAGGTAAATATATGGAGCTGCAGCAAGCGACTAGCAAGTATGGTGGCTAACTTATTCGCAAAAGAGAGCGAGAAGAGGAGGCAAAGTGCGAGCGTGAAACTAGAGAGCAACCTGCGCAAACATTACTCCAACACCGTGTCCACTTCCCGGACTCCACCGAGCAGAGGCCATCACAGTAACACACTCAGTTGATTCATTTTAATTAAGTTAAGGTTCAAGTTATCTACAACCGGACATTAACAAATTCCCATCTGCCCATAACCGCGGGCACGGCTTTCGAAAGTTCAATCCCTGCAGGGGAGTCCCAACTTAGCCCATGACAAGCTCTCACGGTCAACGAAGGAATAGACCTCCTCCCAAGACGTTCCGATCAGACTCGGTATCTCGGTAACTCAAGACACTTCGACAGGTTAAAACAAGACCAGCAACACCGCCCGAATGTGCCGACAAATCCCGATAGGAGCTGCACATATCTCTTTCTCAGGGCACACTCAGATGAGACATCCTACGAGTAAAACCAACCCTCAAGTTGCCCCGAGGTGGCCCCGCAGTCTACTTGGTCGGACCAACACTCAGAGGAGCACTGGCCCAGTGGGTTTAAAATAAGATGACCTGCGGGCTCCGAAAACCCGAGGGAAAAAGAGGCTAGGTGGCAAAGGGTAAGACCAATGTTGGGCATTGCTGGAAAAGCTTTAATCAAGGCGAAATATCAAGGGGTTCCCATTATAACCCAACCGCGTAACAACGCAAAATCCGGGAACATAACACCGATATGACGGAAACTAGGGCGGCAAGAGTGGAACAAAACACTTGGCGGGAGGCCGAGCCTTCCACCCTTTACCAAGTATATAGATGCATTAAGATAGCAAGATAATATAATGATATCCCAACAAGTAAATAAATGTTCCAACAAGGAACGGCCTCCAATCTTCACCTGCAACTATCAACGCTATAAGAGGGGCTAAGCAAAGCGGTAACATAGCCAATCAACGGATTGCTAGGACATGGTGGGTTAGAGGTTTGACATGGCAATTTGGGAGGCTTGAAAACAATTGGTAGGCATCGTAGCAATGTCATAGCAAAAGAGCGAGCAAACTAGCATAGCAAAGATAGTAGTGATTTCGAGGGTATGATCATCTTGCCTGCACAGTTGTCAGAGTTGACTGGATCCTCAAAAGCAAACTCAACGGGCTCCTCGTTAGCGAACTCATCTCCCGGCTCTACCCAAACAAGACAAACAAGCAACAAGGATACAATCAACCACGTGCAAACTCAAACAACACAATGCAAAGATGATATACTATGCAGGATGCGATGCGGGATGCAAAAAGCAAGATATGACAGGAAAAGCATGAACCTGGCCTCAACTAGGAAAACCAAGTGTGCCACTGGAAATATGAGATGAAATCGCTTGTAAACGATATAAAGAACGTCGGAATCGGAGTTACGGTTTGGAAATGGCAAGCGATTCAAAAATGACACCGGTCTGCGATTTACAGCAAGTACGCATCTAAATGCAATGACATGAACATGCTACAGCACCCAAATATGACAACAACATACATGGCAGGGATGCACACAAGATGTTTAATAAAAGTCTAGCACTGAGCTACGGCCAATTCATCCATTAACGGGTTCAAACAAGCATCGCAAAAATGCATATGGCAAACATATCTCAGACTTAGTGAAATTAACACTTGTCTGGAATTTCAGATCAGGTAGCACTCTTCGAAGCAACAAAACTACATGCTACAGGACCTGAACATGGCAAAGTAAAGCATGGCATGGAGCTACTCAAAGAGTTTAACAAAAGTCCCTTAGTGACCTTGAGCCAAAAGGGATCAGAAAATACAATTGCAAGCATGTGAACATAGCAAAAACACAATCAGTTTTCAGACTTAGTGAAAACAGGCACATGCTGAAATATAACTCAAGTAGGCATGTTTACGAGCTCGATGCACTCACTACGGTGCAAGTCATGGCAAGACAAGCATACACCCATCAATAAGGCACAAAATTCAAGCTAGATATGGCAAGAACAATGGCATAGCATGCACGGATCAACTACAACATCACCGGCAAAATTGCAAACAAGTTGACAATCTGCCCAGATTCACAAAGTAGCAAAAGTAGAGCTCGATTGACTCAAGCTAGGGTGCTCCATAATTGCAAAAAAAGACATGGATGGATAAAGAATTACAATATTAACAAAACATCCTTACTGATCATCCTCAAAAGAGGCACGGATCACTAGGAAACAACATGAACATATGGCATCATGAGATAAACAGCTCTAGGACTTGGTGAAATCACTAAGTCCCTGAAAACAGAATTAGCAAGTGCACTATTTTGCAAGCTTGCACTAGTCACCACACATCACAAAAATACATGGGTTGCACCTCTGGAAAGATGACAAAACCCTTAACAAATCATATGTAGAACTCACGGGCATATCATGCACACATTAATCATGGCAAAAATGACAAAAGTGCTAAACGGAGTAACAGATCTGACAATTAACTCACGTAGCCCTCTTCTAACAGTATTTCGGGCATTAAGATGAACTCAAATGAAAATGATGCAATGGAATGAAATGATGTACTCTCTAAGATGAACATTTTGATATGCTATATGCATGGATCGGAGCTAGGGATGCAAAGTTACGGAGCCGCGAACATGTGCAGATGGACTGAAATTTCTGGGACAGTGGAAAAAAATCAACCTCTCCGGGACAGATCTAGGGTTCGCACGGATTACGAGGACGGCCGGATCTTCGCCAGAACAGTGCTCGGGACCGCTGGAGTAGGCTCCCGGAGCCGAAGGAGAGGCGGGGAGGTCCGGCCGGGTGCGGCTCGGCGGCGCGGGGCCGGGCCGGCGTCGAGGTG